>NW_010520431.1:0-394 GCF_000687285.1 Phaethon lepturus
GGCTCCTGACAGGGGCGGCAGCCACGTGGACCTGGTGGAGGGGCTGCGGGACGGGCGCTTCTACGCCTTGAAGCGCATCCTGTGCCACGACAAGGAGGACCGCCAGGCCGCCCTGCACGAGGTGGAGATGCACGGCCTCTTCGACCACCCCAACATCCTGCGCCTGGTGGCCCACTGCATGGTGGAGAAGGGCACCAAGCATGAAGCCTGGCTCCTCCTGCCCTATGTGAAGGTGAGGGGGTGCTCCCCCGGTCGCCCCCACCCTCTTGCTGCCAGGAGCGACAGTAGCGACTGGCTGCTTGTGTTTGCCAGGGGGGGACCCTCTGGAGCGAGGTAGAAGCACTGCGAGAGAAAGGGACCTTCATGCCGGAGCAGCGGATCCTCCTCATCCTCC
>NW_010520431.1:462-756 GCF_000687285.1 Phaethon lepturus
TGCACGGGGGGGGGGGGCTGGGAGCCCCAGTTGCGGGGGGGTGGGGGGGGCCCAGCAGCCATTCAGTGATGTCCATCCCTGTAGGGACCTCAAGCCCACAAACGTGCTGCTGGATGAGGATGACCGGCCTGTGCTGATGGACCTGGGTTCCATGAACCGAGCTCGCATTGAAGTCAACAGCTCTCGGGAGGCTATGGCTGTGCAGGTGGGTGCCCTGGGACACCACCCCACCAGCCCATCCCTGCCCTGGGCCCTTCATCCCCACCCTCATCCTCCTCTCTGCAGGACTGGGCT
>NW_010520431.1:821-1070 GCF_000687285.1 Phaethon lepturus
CTTCACAGTGCCGAGCCAGTGTGTCATAGATGAAGGCACAGATATCTGGGTAAGGGTCTGGCCCCCTGACCCCTGTCCCACCACCGCGGGGCTGCCCTGACCCTACTGCTCTCCAGTCCCTAGGCTGCGTGCTGTACTGCATGATGTTTGGGGAGGGCCCCTATGACGCCATCTTCCAGAAGGGTGACAGCGTGGCTCTTGCGGTGCAGAACCCCATTGCCATGCCCACCACAACCAGGTGAGAGGCTC
>NW_010520432.1:0-523 GCF_000687285.1 Phaethon lepturus
TCCCCATCCCCCTGTGCCACTTGGGGAGAGGAGGCAGACAAAATCAGGAGCAAAGCTGAGCCAGGGAAGAAGGGAGCGGAGGGGAGAAGGTGATTTAAGATTTCATTTTGGTTCTCATTATCCTACTGTGATTTGATTCATAATAAATTAAATTAATTTTTTCACCAAGTCTGTTTTACCTGTGATGGTAATTGCTGAATGATCTCTCCCTGTCCTTATCTTGAACCACAAGCTTTCTATATTTTCTTTCCCCTGTCCAGCTGAGGAGGGGAGTGATAGAGCGTCCAGCCAGGGTCAACACACCACAGTGGGATTTTGTTTTGTTTTACCCATAGGTATGAGTAACAATTGCTCAGAAATTTGAGAAAGTAACCTAAATCTGGTCCTCTTTGGAGATGGAATTTTGATAGTCGTCTTGTACTCCATATAGAAAGAGCAAAGGTATTGGTTTATGAAAGCTATAGATCATAGAATCATAGAATACTTTGGTTGGGAAGGGACCGTTTAAGGTCATCTAGTCCAA
>NW_010520433.1:0-322 GCF_000687285.1 Phaethon lepturus
CACCAAGTTGAACATGAGCCAGCAAGGTGCCCTTGTTGCAAAGAAGGACAGTAGCGTCCAGGGCTGGATTCGGAGGAGGGTTGCCAGCAGGCTGAGTGAGGTGCTCCTTCCTCTCTATGCAGTGCTGGCCTGGCCACATCTGGGGTGCTGGGTGCACTTCTGGGCTCCCCAGTACAAGAGAGGCAGGGACAGAGAGAGTCCAGCACAAGGCCACAAAGATGATTAAGGGACTGGAGCATCTCACACGAAGAAAGGCTGAAAGAGCTGGGACTCTTCAGCGTGGAGGAGAGAAGGCTCAGGGGGATCTCGTCCCTGTATATAA
>NW_010520433.1:439-911 GCF_000687285.1 Phaethon lepturus
AGGCTGACCAAGCTCTGGCACAGGTTGTTCAAAGAGGTTGTGGAGTCTCCCTCCTTGGAGATATTCAAAAGCCATCTGGACATGGTCCTGGACAACCAGCTCTAGGTGGCCTTGCTGGAGCAGGGGTGGTTGGACAGGATGACTTCCAGAGGTCCCTTCCAACCTCAACCACTCTGTTATTTTGAACAATACCTTGAACAGGTGAGATCCTCATGCCTGGGACACAAGAAAAAATGGCACCCAGGTTTGTCTGGTTGCTGTTGGATGCAGTACTTGGGCTGCCTAGGGTGTTGAGTTGTGCTCCAGAGTGGTTTGTGCATTGCAATTGATAAATTGTAAGGGCTGTCTCAAAGGTCCCAGGTTTGTCTGGTTGCTGTTGGATGCAGTACTTGGGCTGCCTAGGGTGTTGAGTTGTGCTCCAGAGTGGTTTGTGCATTGCAATTGATAAATTGTAAGGGCTGTCTCAAAGGTC
>NW_010520434.1:0-33040 GCF_000687285.1 Phaethon lepturus
CGCGCTCGCCGGCGCGCTCGCCCTCGCTCTCCCGGATGCTCCTGTGCTCGCCCTCGCTCCGCTCCCTCGCTCGCACTGCCCGCGTGGGAGGCAGGCGGGGAGGAGAGGAGAAGAAGGGAAAGGGAGGAGGAAGGAAAGATGGAAGGAAAAGGGAAGAAGGGGTGAAAGGGAAAGGAAGTGAAGAACAGGGCAAGGAGCAAAAGGAAGAAGGAAGGAAAATGGGAAAGGTAGGGAAGAAGGAAGGAGATGGAAGGCAAGAAAAGGAATTAAGGGAAGAGTCCAAGGGAAAGGGAAGGAAGGAGAGGCAAAGGCAGGCAAGAAGGAAGGAAATGGAAGGCAAGAAAAGGAATTAAGGGAAGAGTCCAAGGGAAAGGGAAGGAAGGAGAGGCAAAGGCAGGCAAGAAGGAAGGAAGGAAAGGAGAGGAAATGCAGGAGGAGGAAAGGAAGAAAAGGACAGGTGAGGAAAAGGGAAGGCAGGAAAAAGAAAAGGAAGGAAAGAAGGGTAAGTCAGGAGAGAGGAAAAAGGGAAGAAGGAAGGACTAAGGCAGAAAAGGAAGAGGATAAAAAGAAGGAAGAGGAAAGGAGAGGAAAAAGGCAGAAGGGGAGGAAACGAAGAGGAAAGGCATAAAAGTTGACAGGTGGGAAAGATGGAAGTATAAAGGAATGAAGAGGAAAGGAAGGAAGGATGGAAAAAACAGGAAAGAGGAATAAGGAAGAGGAAAGGAAGGAAAAATGAAGGAAGGATGGAAAAAGGGCAGGAAGGATGAAAAAGGAAAGGTAAAAGAAGAGGAAAGGCAGGAGGGAAGGATGGAAAAAATGAGGAAGGAAAAAAGAAATGCAGTGTGGAAGGATAAAAGCAAGAAGAGAAAAAGGAGAGGAAGGAAAAAAGGAAAGGCAAGAAGAAAAAAGGGAAGGAAAGGTGGGGATGAAGACAGGAGAAAGGCATGAGAAAAAGAAGGAAGGAAAAAAGGCAGAAAAAGGAAAGGGATGAATAAAAAGAAAAAAGACAGGAAAAGGGAATGCGGGAACAAAGGCAGGATGGAAGGAGAAGGAAAAGCAAACGAGGAAAGACGGGAAGGCAGAGGGGCGGTTCCCCAACGCGTGCTGTCGCCGCAGGAGAGCAAGGGCTACGACTTCGAGTCAGAGACGGACACGGAGAGCATCGCCAAGCTGGTCAAGTACATGTACGACAACCGGGACAGCGACGACATCAGCTTCACCACCCTGGTGGAGAGGGTCATCCAGCAGCTGGTAAGGCGGGGAGCAGGGTGCAGGGTGGGGACCCGGGGGCAGACGGGGGACGTGCCCCGAGACAGACAGACACGCACGAAATTAACACCTGTGCTCCAGCAGTTCCCTGGCCGGACTGTGCCCCGGGGCGTTCTGCGGCAGACGTTAAGGAGGGGTTGCCTTTCCTCCCTCCGACAGTTCATCTCGGACATAGCCGTGCTTCTTTAACATTAGTCACTTCACTCGTGAAAAATGTCTAAATTTTGGGGCACAGCTATATCTTGAGGCAGCCAGTTCCTCGTGTGCTGGGTGGCGAGCGTCCGGGGGTGGGACAGAGTGAAAACAAGTCTGTGCTTCAGATCTTCCCCGAAACCTCCATCTGGAAGGGAAGCCGACCCCTTGTGGGAAGCTCGCCGCATAGCGCGCGGCTCCGCGCGTCGGTTCTCGCCCCGTGGTTTACAGGGGCAGGATCCGTCGCAAGCTGCCTCGTCCAGGAGACGGTTCTCGGCGATTTGCCAGGCAGGAGCTGCAGCGGCGGCAGACCAGGAACGCGTTTTGCTGGCAGATGGTGGGGGCTCACCTGTACGTTCGGTGGCCCCACGCCTGAGCAAACGCCCCAAAGTTTTGGCACTCCTTTGCCTCTCTAAGTCCCCTCGGTGCGTGCTGGCCCGGGGCGGGAGTGCTTGCTGGGGAAGCCGGTGATGCCCGAGTGCTGGTGATGCCCGAGTGCAGTGTCGGCGAGTCCAGAAGACTGATGAAGTGGTTGAGGACGAGCTTCCCGGGCTCGGGACGCCCTTCCAGAATGAGGTGCCTGGAGCTGCTGGTGGCTCTGAAGACGGCCGGGCAGCCGCCTGTGCGGGATCTCTTGTTCGCAGAAACCCGGGTGCAGCTTCTGTGCTGGGGGTGCTGGCCAGGCCTCAAGTGAAGGGATAAGCAGTTCGTATTTCTCTTGTTCCAGGAAGGTGCCTTTGCCCTTGTGTTCAAAAGTGTTCATTACCCTGGTCAAGCGGTTGGTACCAGGTAAGTATTGCTGTGGAAAGAACATTTTTGTTGCACCCTATATGTTGGGTTTTTTTGTCCCCCCAAGTTAGAAGACAATAGATAGAGGTTCTTCTCATCATGCTGCGTATGCTGGGGTGGAGGCAGCTGTTGTTTTTCCTTTTCTTTCTCTTGTTTTCCATTTACCGTAACAGAAAACTCCCAAAAACGTTTTGAAAATTTCTTGGTGACCACCTGTATCAGAACTGGTCTGGAACAGCTTGCCTTTTTTTTTTTTTTGGTAGACTCTGGTTGCAAGAAATTCAAAAGGAAGTGGTTTTATTTTTTCCTTTGTCTTTGCCATTGTGGCAGCCTTTGGACAAGTCCTCTGGTTGACTTGAAGTTGGCCAGCCTGGTGTTCAGGTTTTCTACTCCACTTTTAAACGCCAGCATCAGTCGGGTTGGTTTAACCATGCGCATGCCTAGCACAGGTTTTGAATTCCGGTGCTGATAGCCGTTTGTCGGTGCGTACAGTGAGAAAAGCCAGCGTGTTCCTGGTTCAGGTGGCCGTGGGGTTGCAGTTACTCTTGCAGAGTTTCAGCTACACTTGAGACGGACTCCTTGTGTCCTTGCGTTGTGTTTATTCAGGGATTCTTTCGCTCTGTCCCATGTGTGCAGCACCAACAACTAACCTGGGAGCAGCTCGCTCTTTTTTAGTTCAGTTCAGTTGCTGTGCTGGGGAAGAACAGTCCCTCCAGGTCAGGTGTCAAGGTGATGAGTCTTTGGGCGCTGAGGGCTGTAACTCGATGTCCTCTTGCAGGCGAGGCAGCCCCCTGCTCATAGGAGTGCGCAGCGAGCACAAGCTCTCCACCGACCACATCCCGATACTCTACCGGACGGGTGAGTGTCAGCACCCCCTTCCCCACAGGAGCCATGTTCCAGTCACCCTCAGACCAATGTACGAGCATCGAGTTTCACAAAGGGTTGCGTGCTTTGGGACACGTTACACTTGTAAACTTTGATCTGTACATGAAACCAGCATAAAAAAAAAGAGATTTTTTTTTTTTAGGTAAGTTTTTAACCACACGCTGTACCACCATAAACCTCAAGTTACTCTCTAGTTTTATAATCAAAGCTTTAATGTCCAGCGGTTGCAAGGAAAACACATCTTAATGCAGTAGCATAGAATAAAGAAGAACAGAATAATTCAGTCAAGTTAACAGTATAGTCGAACTTAGATACTTAAGTTTGTATTTGGTGTGTGGCAGGTTGGCATTCGTGGACTTGCTTGTTTTCAAGACCAAAACCGAGCGCGCGCTGAAGGCTATAGGCTTTTCAGTGCTGTGAACTCTGCCCCCACCCCCAGCACAGTTTTTAAAAAGCCAAATGCTGTTGCCCTTCGTGTGGCAATCTGTGTTTATGTTGTCCGTGTCCATCTTTCTCTCACACGTGTGTTTTACCACCGTGGACACATAGTCGCACCCTTGAAAATAAAAAGTGGCTAAGAATCATCCCGTAATTTACCGTTGTCGGAGGAGTCTGAACCGTTCAGTTACTGGCCACTGGACTAGTTCTCTAAGCGCTGCAGTGATCAAAAGGATTTGTGTCTTACTACGTCCTAACGGTGTTGCTAATTGAGAGCTTGCTGCTCTGTCATGTGAAGAACCAGGCCCAGTAAGCTTTGTCTGTGTTTACTCTTGGTTGATGGTGGATAATTAGCAGTAATCCTGTATGTATGTATGTAACACTTTTTTTTTTCCACCCCACTGATTATCTGAAGTTTGTTTTGTTTTTCCAATTACACTTTCAGCCGTACAATCTATGGATCATTCTTTTGATGGAATATCCATAAAAATGGAGGAAGGTGCCTACCAGAGAATATCTGGTACTTGAAATTTCAGACAAATCCTCCAGTTCTTTAGGAAAGGAATCATAAATGACAAATATGCATTGATTCTTTAATATGTGGTTATTGCTTTCCGTGTAATGTGGTGAAACAAATGGGATAATCAAAATTCCTTCTTGGTCCGAAACACCATGAGCAACACACAGGGAAATCCACCCGTCGGTCCACCCGTCCCATTTCAAATGCTCTGACATAATGCTCGGCGTATGCGCAACATTGATGACTTAGTGCAGGTTGTGCTGCGTGCTCCCTCCAGCTCCAGTTACAGAAGGAAACAGTAAATTACCTTAAATAAAACCCACAAAAATAGAGTGAAACCCTGTTAGGAGGCTGCTAATACGCCCAGTGCAGACATTCTCCAAAATTCCCTCTGGAGCTCAGATGTCCGAGCGCTGCGTCCTCCCTCCTCATCATCGTGGGAATTTGAATTGCAGCTTCTGGTAGAAGCAGCAAGGTTGAGCTGAGGCTGGAACCGACTTCCAGGCTCACTTCTGAGGGCGAACCATTTGTAATTCACATTACTTAATTTTTTTAAAGGCTAACGCATTGTATGTGATGTGATGAATTAAGTTGACATCTGCAGCAGGAGAGCGCTCTTCTATGAGAGGAGAGGATCTGATTCCTGGCTGCTGTAAATCAGTGTGATTCCAGCCTCACCACTGACAGCTCAGTGGGTGAAATCTGTGTGCTTTTGCCAAAGAAGAAACACACCTCGGTTTGTTGAAAGTTGAACTATGTTTGTTCTCTGTCAGGAGCTGAATGCAAACATTAGGTGAGGTTTTCTGTCTTTTTTCTGAAGTCAGGTTAATTCCCCAAGGTTTTAAGAACCAAAGTCTGTCAGCATTCAGGGGCACCAAGGGTTTTCTGAAAAATGGACCATATGAAATGTATGGATGAGAGAATCTTTGACTATAATTACTGTTTCATTAGCTGTATAATGCTGTCATCCGAAAACAGCTCTTACAGAAATCAAAAGTTTCATGCTGCTCAAGAAAGCATGGAAGAACCTCTTAAGCAGCAGCTGTGCTGTAGTACCTTTTCAGAACTACCATGTGCTTAGGAACATTGTAATGGAGAGTGAGGTGGTATCAAAATATACTCAAAACAGCCCAATTTTTGCTATACCTGTGTTAATTCTCTGCGATATCTCCGTTCTTTGATTTAGAAGGGAAAAGATTAAAAGATTACTTTTTGCTTCTAAATTCTAGTAAATGGGAGGTAGGTGCTGTAGAGCAACAATCTAGGTTATCCATAGATAAATGGACAATCTATGGACAAGTCCATCAATAAATAACAACCACAATTGGCTGATAACGCTCACTGTAACTTTTCAGTTGCTCCTTGGTAAGATACACATACCGTGCATCTGTCTGTGCACGATAAGAACACATTCCAGTTACAGCTCAGTGTAGAACCTGTAATACAGGAAAGCAAAGCAACATAATAAAGTCAATGCAGGGAAGTGCTGTATTTTGAGAAACAAAATTTGCATGTTTTGATCAAGTATGGGTGCTTCTGTTGGAGAATGGCTGCTAACACCTTTGCTCTGTCCTTTCTCGACAACAAATCAGTCTGTCCTGTCTCAACAACAAAGGAGTTTTTTCTCATTTACTGACTTAATAACTAAAGTGGAGGGCTCTAAATTGTTGGCTGAGCGGAACCTTCTTACCGAGTATCAACATGAAAGCAGTATTTTTTTCTTTACTTTCTCATTTACGGAAGCATAAATCTGAACATCACAAGCTCTACTTACATCACTGAATCAGATCAGTATCCAGTAGGTGAAACACAACATTAGAGCTTATGGGATAAATATATAATAGAGTAACTTCAATTTGTTATTCTCCAGCAATAGTCACATTTTGCTAGATGGGCTGATTAATCCACCCCCACCCCTTACCATACCGTGCACAATGACTGCCAAATAATTTTGTTTGAGCAGTAGGTGTTTTGGTTCTCGTCTGCATTCCTGATGAGCTTCGCCACTGAGAAGTATTTTCTGCAGTTAAAGAGGAGGCGGAGGATTAGAGAGTATTGGGAATTGCCAGAGTCCTTCAGAAAGGATCCCTGGTGAAACTGAACTTTTTTAAAGGCTCGGTACAAGCTTTTCAGGAGTTGACGCTTAGACCTATGTCCCTCGGTACACCTAGCTACTTCCCTGGCAATAGCATTAAGACTCGCAGCAGTTTACCAGCTGTATACAGTTTTTGGATCAGAATGAGGTGAGTACTCGCCGAGTACTTAATCATGATTTCCTGATCTGTGTCTGAACACATTAGCTCAGCCAGACAAAAAGAGGTTTGGGTTACATCTGCTGGTGCTCAGTGCAGCAGTGTGGTTGCACAGGTGGCAGCTCTGAAAGAATTTCCCCAGCGCTGGGAATAATTGACAAAGAAAGAGCAATCCTGCTCGATTTCTCAAAGCCTCAGGAAAGTTAGTGAAACAGGAGCGCAGGAGAAACTTAAAATGATAAACAGGGCGGCTTCAACCGGGAAAACGTTGGTAGATGTGACTGCTCATAAAGCAGCTTGAATTCTCTTCTAGTGGAGCTACACATAAACTTCCATTTCAATTTTTACTGATATTTTCCTCTAAACTTAAAACTCTGCAGCGACATTACGGTCGCAGGCTTAATTCAAAAGCACAACTGAGAAAGGGCGGAATAATTGGAGCATGCAGCTGGTACGCTGCCCTCTTCTCTTGTCGCTGTTACGTTTACTGTGGCCATGCGCAGTGATGAAAATAGTGCTTCATGTTGGTACCGTGCCTTGGGACCTCTGGTCGAGACTGACGTTGCAGCTGCGCTCCAGATGTGTGCGCGTGGTCCCTAATCCTCGTGTCTTCTAGGTAAAGACAAGAAGGGAAGTTGCAGCCTGTCTCGTGTTGACAGTACCACCTGCCTTTTCCCCGTTGAGGAGAAAGCTGTGGAGTACTACTTTGCTTCTGATGCTAGGTAATGTTTACCAGTATCTTTTAGCGTCTATTAAAACATGCTGTTTAAAGCTGAGGCCTTGAACAAGAGGCGGGGAGGCTGTGGTGTCCTTATGAATAATAGCAAATGACGTAGGTGCGGCTGTTACTTTACAACCATGAACTAGTTACCGTATGCGGCCCTGAAGGAGGCAGAGGGGGGTTGGATGAGCATTTCGGTTAGAAATGAACACTCGCTGTGGAATAGTGGTGTTGCCCTTCTGCAAGCACATCTGTTGATTCCAGAGGTGAGCGATAGGAAACCTGAGAGCGCGCTGATCTAAATGAATAGGACAGATGCTAATTATCGGGAGAATTGTGTTAATTCTCCAGGGCTCTCTGCACATGTGGAATTCCTTTATCATCAAAGGTGGCTTATTTTAATCCCAGTGGAGGGAGGAAAGACTAACTTGACAGCAGCCTTACCAGAATTTTTGATTTTCTTTATATTAGGGAAGAGAATACTTGTTCCAGAAATGTAAAAATACTGCTATGCTTGACTTCTGCACCTCTTCTCACCTCTTCTCTGCATTTTGGAGAGTCTTAGGACACCCTGATGCGTTCTGATTTTAGAGAGCTTTTCAGTGACTTGCCCAAGGGCAGAACAAAAACTACTAAAATAGGGAGCTGACGTGTTTCGGGAGAGCTTGCCTTGTTCAACTAAGAGAGAGTACAGACTAAAACCTGGCCAAAGATTGTAAGCCCCACTGGTAATTCCAGTATTGACATTCCCTAAGTAAACTGCAGGCAGGGAAGGTATTCAGTAGTACCTAATTCTTGGAGTGCTTCTAGGCAGATCTCAGCGTCCTTTAATAGGTGGCCAAGCCATCCCCAGTTTTACAGATGGGAAAACGAGATGCAGGGAGGGACAATGGCGCATCACTGGGAAAACCAAGAAAGGAATCTGCGCCTACAGTTGAGCACCCTGTGCGCTAAGGCAAATTACTGTCTTCCCGGCTTCCACTCCCTAGCTCCTAACGGTTAGATCACATTGCTGCACGTGCTGCTTTGTCTGAGGAATTCCTAGTTTCTTCTTACAGCGGGCACTGAAATTAATAATGAGGTAGGTGGAAAAAATCCAGTTATATTGGCAATGTGGAAATGTACTTTCCAGTACTCCTCTTATTTGAAAAGAGATTCCATGGAAGTGAGTAACCTTCTTGAAATCAAAAGCTGTATGTTGGATTATAAATAGGACTGTAGCCCTCATCTTTCTGTGAAGAATAACGTCTTACAGCAAATGGTGTATGCTTTTATAGTGCTGTCATTGAGCATACCAACAGAGTGATTTTCCTTGAAGATGATGATGTAGCAGCTGTGGTCGATGGCCGTCTTTCCATCCACCGGATTAAACGCACGGCAGGCGATCACCCCGGACGCGCAGTCCAAACCCTGCAGATGGAACTTCAGCAGATTATGAAGGGTAAAATCTCTTGGATGTCACCTGTGTAGATGTACAGGCCCTCCTTGGAGTCACAGAATAAGTTGGGTTGAAAAAGACCTCTGGAGATCATCTGGTCCGATCCCTGTGTTAAAAGCAGGGTCAAGTATATCAGAATGTTAAAGGGCCTTGTTTAGTCGAGTTTGGAGTATCTCCAAGTACAGAAATCCCACAGCCTGCCTGAGCACCTGTTCCAGTGCTTTACTACCCTCATGGTGAAAAAAAATCATCCTTACATCTAGCGGGGCTTTCCCTCTAGCTGCTAACACCATAATGAGGAGAATTGTGGGGCTGTGAATTTTGCCTCCTGCTTGGAGGCATCCATTTTTCCCAAGATCGGCCCCTCGCAGGCTTGCCATTCCAGATCTTGACCCTTCATTGACACATTCCAGTGACTTGAACCTAGCTCTCATGATGAGGTGATGCTTTGGCAGAAAAAGAAGTATCAGCTTAACAATTTCTGATTGGTAACTGGTCCGTTAGAGACTCTGGTCCAAGCTTTTCCCTGTATACATGGGAAGAATGTAAATTACCAGGAGGTAATTTAAAGTGGTCTCATTTGTTTTGTTTGTTTCTTTCTTTAATAGGTAACTTCAGCTCATTTATGCAGAAGGAAATTTTTGAGCAACCAGAGTCTGTTGTTAATACAATGAGAGGAAGGGTCAACTTTGATGACTACACTGGTAATTGAGATTAAGCCTTCTTTATTTTTGATAGCTCAGTATCTAGTAGTTACTCACAGTAGCTGTAGAGGAGGAAGTAGGTGATGACATGGGAGATTAAAATGTGCTGCTGGGAGATGATGCGCCTGTGTCACAGGGAGCATTTCCAGATATTCCATGCACTGGTGGCAAGATTACTTTTTGTAGTGTGTTTGCTTTGTTTTGGGTTTTTTTGCAAAGTAGTTGATGGAGATTGTAACACGCTGGCTGTTAGCACCAGTAACCTTGAGAATTTCTGCTACCTGGCCACCCTAATTTTTCTCTCTGAATCTTGCTTATAGTAAATCTCGGTGGGCTGAAGGATCACATTAAGGAGATTCAGAGGTGCCGTCGTTTAATCCTTATTGCTTGCGGGACAAGTTATCATGCTGGAGTTGCGGTAAGTGGTCAGTCGTGATCTGCTGGTGAACTGTAGCTGGAATTGAACCGCGGGCACAGTCTTGCGGGTGTCGAGCAGGTTAAGGATTGATTTCAGGTTAAGGATGAGCAAGTGCACGCTGATGAATGAAGGCCCTTTTGAAAGCTGCATACACCAGACTTTCAATTCACCAGCAACAGCAGTAGGAAATAAAAGCTGAAGAACTTGAATTCTTACAAAAATGTTGCCTGTGACTTTCGTTGCTATGGAAGGCTTTAAAAAACAAAACCTGCTCGGTCGTAGGGGCTGCCATGAGCCGGATAGGATCTCCTCCTTTGCTATTTACACAGACAGCGATGGGCCCTGCTTGGAGACGTCTCTCTGCTGGCCCAGTACAGTGAAGAGGTTTCGCTTTGTGCCTTACAGAAGTACCGGCTGTGTGCGCAGCCAGCGCCTGATTTGGTTTCGCCGAGGCCTGACCTAATCGTGGGTTCAAATGCGATGGCTGTAGATGAAGCGTTTTTAGATTGTAGCTTGGCAGCCCGTAATGTTGCAATTAAAAGTGCTCTGCAATTTCGCAGAGGAATCTTTGAGCTTCTGTCAGAAAGGCTGCAACACTCAGCTATGTTCACTGATTTACAAGGACCAGAAAAGAAACGTTTTTGTTCATCTTGGCTACCTCGGCAAGATAATGTTAACAGTAATCCATCGACTAGCCAAAACAAGTTTCTGGCTTGGCCTGGATACAGGTGGTGGTTTCTGAATCGTTCAGTAATACAAGTTGTAGTCTAATAGAGGAACATCCTATATTATATAATATATACGTAGTAATATATAATAAGTGAGACTTATTTAAGAACAATCTATCTACGTGTGAGGGAGGAGTTGGCCTCACAGGCTTTTTGTGGTTCCAGAAGCCGGGTAGCTTTTCACAGGAGCAGTTGTGTGACTCGAGTATGGGTATACTGAGTAATTAAAATATAATCCAGCACTAATTTTCACATGGTATTTTGATAGTAATATTTTCCAGTGTGTGGCAACTAGAAGGCTTTTTTTGTATTCCAAACACTTGTTTTTCTTTTTTAACACGATGTAATATGCAACTTTCTGACCTTTCCTTTTACCAGACCCGTCAGGTTCTGGAAGAACTGACTGAATTACCTGTTATGGTTGAACTAGCCAGTGACTTTTTGGACAGAAACACCCCTGTCTTCAGAGACGACGTTTGCTTTTTCATCAGCCAGTCAGGTATGGTCTCACTTTACCACCCACTCACTCCCCTCTTTCCTGTAAATGTTAGCTTGGGAGGGAGAAGGCAGTAGGGCCAAATTCTTGCGCCTGCCTGTAGGATTGCACGTGGTACGCCTGAGAGAAGAAACTGGCACGCACGTACTAGAGCTGGGGAAAAAATAGAGTGGTTCTCCTCCTGTCCATCTGCGTGCTGGTGCATGATTTTGTTTAGCTGCGTCTTACATATGGGAACTGTAGTTTTGTTTCCTTTCTCTGGGAGGAAATATTCTATCAATCAACAGGCTACAAAAGTGCTACTGAGCTCTGGGTAAAGGCAGCATGATGGTTTCTTTTGAATAGTTTTTAGTTCTCTAGTTAAAGCACAGCCAAATACTAAGCTATACGGTGGATTGGATCCATAAAAGACATGAAACTGTTACACACAAGTATCAAAAAATGCAACAACCTTGGAATGGAATATGAGATATAAGATGCACTTGAGCATTGAAAAAATATTTATTATTGCATTCAAAATATTTTCAGGGACAACTGCAACACAAAACTACGATTTTTTTTTTTTTTTTCCTCTTAGTTGAATTTACCATTGTAGATTTTCATAATTGATCTTCTGCTTTGATACTGAAACTAGTAGTTACTTTTTCTCCATAGGTTAAAATACTCTCTTGGGAGCAATTTTTTTTTGTTCTCAGTATCAAGTAATTCAGACTATCCTCTCATTGTAGGGGGCTCATGTAAACGTTCAGGTTTTCCCTGGGTTTTTTGGAATACACGTGCAAATGTTGCTTCTTCCCCTTTGAACCTGTACTGTCCCAGTCTAACAGGGAACACGATTGAGCGCATGCTAAGGGCTGCAATCTTTCCCCTGAAGTGTTGGATGTAGCTAACAAAGATTTTCCTGGAACCTGAGCTTGGCATTCAGGCAGTGCAAAAACAAAGTAAATACTGAGCTCAAATAACCCCAGTTCCCCCCACTCATAAATCTGTTTTTCTAGCCTTAGATCACTACCCTACATGACTTGCTTTAAGTAGCGCAGTAGGCAGAGCAGTTTTTGTGCATTGGTGTACCAAAGGAGAAGCGAACCGAACTAACCTTGGGGTCTTTTGTTCTCTATTGTCACCTTCCACATGCGGGAGTACTCAAGAGGCTTACCCTTTTAGGACAAAAGCAAACTGGTATCTCTAGATGGAATACACAGTAGCTTCTAATTCTAGTCCCATCTGCGGAGCTCAGCTCACAAGCAGCACTGCTGGGATCATCAGTGCAAGGTTTCTTCCCCCAGCATCATGTTTATTTGAACCAACTTTTTCTCCTTCTTTGTATCTAGAGCTTTCGAGTCAACGTGTTCAGTGAAGTCCCATCTAAGCCAGCTTGTGTTTGCACCGTGCAAACAATTCTGAACAGGGGTAATTTGTTCTAGAGACAATCTCTTTGATGACAGATTTTGCAAACTCTCGTGTTGTTGGTAAGCACCATCAGCAGACACTTCCCTGAGTTTCAGTGGCAGTGAGGTGGTGGCAGGACTCGAGAGGCAGTGGCTTAGTGCCGTTGCATCCACTGGACGCTTCAGCTGGCTTGTGTCCAGACAGCCCTCACACAGGTTTTCCCCCCAGCCCACCCTGCTGCAGCTGAATTTTTGTTAACCAGGAAAAGGAAGAAAGTTTTTTTTTATTAAAGAAGATAACACTTGAATAGCCCTTTTTTAAAAAAACAAAACAAAACAACAAATACTGTTTGTTAGGTTTTGTTTTTTCTAGATTTCACGGTTGTCTTTTTAGGGTTAAAACACAGTGTGCCAGGGTTGAAATAACTACTAAGTCCTTTGACTTCAGGCAAATGCAAACCTCCAAGATTGTATTCGGGGAATTGCTGCGATTTTACACCTGCAGTGACAGCAGTAACCGATACTGAGCTGCAGCATTGTCAATACCTGTCTTTTCAGGTGAGACAGCGGATACTTTGATGGGTCTTCGGTACTGCAAAGAGAGAGGAGCCTTAACCGTAGGAATAACTAACACAGTTGGCAGCTCTATATCACGAGAGACAGACTGTGGAGTCCATATCAATGCGGGACCAGAGATCGGGGTTGCCAGTACCAAGGTAAGTAATAAGTTTATAGACCTCACTGATGATGATGACGATGATGACGATGACTGTTACTGAAACGCTCCCCGAAGGTGTTGGCTATAGCCTGGATCCTCTGTTAAAATGCTTTCTGTTCCCTTTTTACTGGTTGCTATTGATGATTGTGTAGTTAATGATCATGTGCCCAGCAACACTCTTAATTTTCTTTTATCTTGCAAGAGGGCTTTTTAAAAAAAATTGAAATATTATAAGGAATCAGTATTAAACATTGAAAACAAAGGGGTCTCGGAGGGCAGGGTTCTGTAAGAGGCAAGAATTCTGCCCTCTTTCCCATCATTTGTCTTAAGGTGCAGGTTTATACTAAGGTCTAAAGATGAAAAAGGAAATTAAAAGACAAGATTATAGAACGTTTGACAGCATGTAACTGCCCTTAATGGCACTGCTTTACTTAAGGATTGAAACTATACTTTCAGCAAACAGGGGAGTGGTCTTTTACAGAAACCCACTACTTATGTCCACCTAACAGAATTATTCTGTGGTTGATGCATCTGGCTACACATGATACAGTATAAAATAACTTGCTTAGCTGCATTTCATTTTGATGAAGTGCTTCTGAATGGTGAAATCTGCTTTGATTTAGTTATATTTAGAGGCGAGATGATGTCAATCTGTTACATAAATTCAGCCAAAAACCACATTTGAGTTTAACAGTTCACTGGGGAATTTGATCATGGAAATTCACGAGTCTCTTACAAGAAACTCTTGAACGAGTTGTTTGTCCCTGGTTGTTTTCGTGTAGCCAACATCACAGTTTGGAGATAACTGAAAATGGCGTTTTCTCTGGTGATGTGGCGAGTTACCAAAGTTGTGCATATATGAAATAGGAACTTGAAGAGATTCTGCCCTAAGGTTGTCCAGAACTTCATTCTGATAACATACTGTAAACAACCCAAGCATTGTTAGCATGACTGTTGCTATTTAATTCTGTAACCTTCAGCTGCACCAAAACAGTGTCGATGGCATTCCATATCAAACTCTGCTAGTCAGCGTAACTGAACCTTTTCTAGATTCTTTCAGAGCTATTCAAATCTTTTCCAGTATCACAACATGAAAGTTTGTTTGATCATTGTTTAGGAAGGGACAGAAATACTAAAAGGCTTAATCTTATTTCTAAGCAACTTCAATCCCGGGCTGCCACCACAGACCATTTCATAACATTTGTCTTGCAAGGACTTCAGAGGCTTGACTTTGCAGTAGCTGTTTGATACTGTGCCTCAGATGTTTTGTGAATAAAACTGCCTTAACTTGAGCACTAATTTCACCTGCCTGTGCAGATGATTTTTCCCCAAAGCCAATGGCACCAGTCACTACGGTCTTTTAGACAAATACAGAGCCTTACCAAGGTGAAGAGTTCAGAACCTGTTCTTGAAGAAGCGCAGTGGGAAATCACTTTTTAGCTGTGTGGTTGTAGCCTTACCTTTGTGTTAGTTGAATGCAGTCCAAAAAAGTTTCAGCTAGCTGTCCTGTGGCCATGGCCAGATGTTAGTGGTGGGCTTCCAATGTGCGTCTCCAGTCAGTGGGTCTGCCCGTCTTCAGTGTTTTCAGCATTTATTTGCAGTAAAGGAGGACACAGGTATGGTCACAAAACAGGATGTCATAGTCGCCAGGGAATCTTAGAAATACTCCATTTTGCTTGTTCTATCTTAATCTCGTGGAATACAAGGAGATCGTTGCGTTGCATGCCTCAGTTTGAGATTTGCTTAAATGAGATTTGCCCTGTGAATTTCATGTTCGTCTTTGCTACTTAATTGGAATGAAAGCTGCCATTTTGGTACCATGTTAAGAATAAAGTCAAGAGCTAGTCTAAGGATTTTATGTAGCAGGTGACAACCGTTTGGCTACTGTTGTAACGACGTGTTTTCTCTCTCTCTCTCTTCCCCCTTATTAGGCCTATACCAGCCAGTTTGTCTCTTTGGTGATGTTTGCTTTGATGATGTGTGATGACAGAATTTCTATGCAGGAAAGGCGCAAGGAAATCATGCGTGGTCTGAAGGGACTGCCAGGTAGGAAACTGCCGCATTTATTGTGTCTTGCCAAGTGAAAGATAGCGCCAATAGCACAGACGAACTTCAGCAGCACCTGAACTTTGCTTTTGAAAGACCCAGGGGATCAGATATGAGCAGCTTGGCTACTAGCAGTAACTCTTGCAACCATGTTCTCTCTGATGTCGTCAGACCACTAAAAAATACCAACTCCAATTTCTATGCAAGTCACTGCTATCTGTGCAGATGAAGTATAAACAGTATGTATAGTTTGAGAGGCACGGGCATATAAGCACGCAGAACAGGAATTCTTCTCTTTCCTTCTAGACTTAATTAAAGAAGTGCTGAGTATGGATGATGAGATCCAGAAGCTAGCCACAGAGCTATACCATCAAAAGTCTGTTCTCATCATGGGACGTGGCTACCATTATGCTACATGTCTTGAGGGAGCTTTGGTAAGAGATTTCTATTTAAAGATGGTTCAAACAGTTAGCTACAGACTTCAGATTTCAGCACAGGAAACGACACATGGCTACAAGTTGTTTTAAAAGCAGCTAACAGCTGCGCCGCGGTGGCTGAAATGCTGGGTCAAATAGTTAAAACTTACTCTAACAGTGCTGAGACTTCCACTTACAGATACCCAAGTTCCATAACAGCCACAGGCTACAGTTGGGTTGAAAGGGTGTATTTTCTGCATTCACACTGGGAATGCTTTATTGTGACAGATACTATTTACTATTGGGCACCCTAGTAAAATCAGTTCTTTGAACTGTTGGGGTGGCATTTCCAGGAGTGCTCAGCATCCCAAACTGAGTACGTACTTTCTAAAACCCCTATATTGCAGTTTCTACCTTTGAGGAGGTTCCTGTTGTTAGAAGAGCTGTCATCCACTGACATGCAAACGTGTCCTCTTTGCGTTTGCCTGCCCAGTTCAAGACTGTGATGATGGAGATGTTGGCTGATGGCGAATCATAAGGCATTTGGTGGTAGAACTCTTAAGTCTTGATGGCCTGCAAGCAGCTGAGCCCAGATGCACTAGTTCAATCTGTGTTTTCAGGCTGGCTTGTCTATGTATTGGATCTGAGGAGAGCCAGAACACATTTTTACAAAGAAAGTGGAAGAAGCAACAGAGATGGTTTAAAAAAAAAAAATTAAAAGTTTGCCCAAAGCTTTATGAATTGTTTTTCCCCATCTAGAAAATTAAAGAAATTACCTACATGCACTCCGAAGGGATATTGGCAGGTGAGCTGAAGCACGGCCCTCTTGCACTGGTGGACAAACTCATGCCCGTTATCATGATCATCATGCGAGACCATACATATGCCAAGTGCCAGAACGCTCTCCAGCAGGTCATTGCACGGCAAGTAAGTACCTGTAAAAGTTTACAGTGCATCAGAAATGTTAGTTTTAATATAAAAGGGGATTCTAGGACACCCAGCCTCTTTGCTTTAGTGTCACTGCTTAAAATGTGAATTCAGTAGATATTCTGGGCATTTCGAGTGCAATTTGTGCAGCAGATTGCAGAAGCCTAGTGTGGTTTGTTCACCCCTTACCATATTGCACCCCGGGATGCCCATGGGATGCTAAGCTGTTTTGTTCTACGTTAAGTAAAAAGTTCTTGCCACCGGCACTCTGAACAGATGTGAGAAGAGAACCTTCCAGGCCTGTTTTTTCTTCAGCATTTCCTTTTGTTGCAGGGGCGCCCTGTCGTGATTTGTGATAAGGAAGACATTGAGACAATTAAGAACAACAAAAGAACAATCAAAGTTCCGCATTCAGTGGACTGTCTGCAGGGGATCCTGAGCGTCATCCCCCTTCAGCTTCTGGCTTTCCATCTCGCAGTTCTCAGAGGATATGATGTAAGTACAGTATTCCTTCCCTTCTGCACTCGTGTTTGCCGTCTGCAGATGTGGAGAAGACGTGTTGGGTGATGTTGGAAGTCTGGGGGGGTTGTATGTGTAATTGTTTGAGGTTCAATGGTAGACCTGGCAATTACAGAAGCTTCTCGTGAACAAAACTTGAAGGCAGTCTAGTACACTTGGCTGAGGCTTGCGCAGTTTGAGTTTGGACATGTGTCTGTTTTCTGGTACGAGCGTACTACAGTTTCTGGAGGGCTGGTAGGAAGCTAAAAGGAAGGTAACAGTCCACAGAAGGATGTTTGACAAACACGAGTCTGTTTGCATTAGGTATTTGATCTTAATACAGACACTGGCCTCCACCTTTTATCACAGTGACCTTTTATCATTTGAGCACTGTAACAAGATAGACTAAAGGGACTAACTCCTTAGTTCTTGACAGAGGAGTCGTAACAATTGAGGTTTATGGACTTTTTCTGCACCGATTATCCTAAATTAACACAAAAATACGTTCAGTCGTTTTCACTTTAAATGCAGAACAAATGTTCCACACATTACAAAGTTACACACAAAGTGTATAAATACTCACAAGCGTGTTCTTTCTCCTCCCTCTCTGCAGGTTGATTTTCCAAGAAATCTGGCCAAGTCCGTAACTGTAGAGTGAAAGATCATCTGAATCATAGGGGCAAAGGGGAATTAAATGAAAGACTTTTTTTGGTACCAAAATAACTTGATTTTAAAGTCCCCTAGGTAAACCTTATTTTGGTAAATCATTGTTTGTGTATAAGATCACCATAATTCCATTACATTAGTGACTGTCAAATTGATTCCACGTGCTATGTCCATAGCTTTGGGTTTTTTTGAACAATAGACTTCCATGAAAGATGTTAAATGGTTTTCTTGGTTTT
Source organism: Phaethon lepturus (assembly GCF_000687285.1). Taxonomy (NCBI): domain Eukaryota; kingdom Metazoa; phylum Chordata; class Aves; order Phaethontiformes; family Phaethontidae; genus Phaethon; species Phaethon lepturus. The sequence continues at coordinate 17,746 of NW_010520434.1, forward strand.
CAGGATTACCGAGTCTTCTAGGTAAGGGGCTCTCCACTTTAAGATAATGTTTCTTGCCCAGTGTGGCTCATCCCTGTCGTTGATGAGAAACCATTGAATGAATTACCTGTCATGCTCTCAGGCAGTGAAGCAGGATACCAGGATATGCAACTGGAACAAGAGCTGTTGCTGGTCATGCTTGTGCAGATATTTTAACAGTGAACAGAACTGTAAGCAAGCACTTGGTGTCAATGTGTGCCTCATGTACAAAAGGGAATTCAGTTAACCCATCACAACCTCCTAAATTTTAGGCACATGGTAAATGTGCTAAGAAAATAATGTTGCTTCGGAAGGATTTTATCTATGCCAAATACCTAGCAAGTGACAATCTCGTAGACTCGGTGGGCCACAGCGCACTGTGTAACACCAGCATGTACCTGTAGCGGTGCCCGTGAAGACGGAACTCAGGCCTTCAGGCGTAAACGGAAGCAGCGTCTGACTCGGTGTGGCCACTTACCAAAGCGGGGGAAAAGAGACGAATGTGAACAGTGCTCAGTTTGTGCTGGTGTTCTGTTGTTGCTGCTGTTTGGGGATTTTTTTAATACAAGTAGAAGTCTTCCTGTGTCGAGGATTCTTTTTCCCCCTGCACTGTGGCACTAGAAGCGCATCCTAAGGACCTGGCTTTGTACTGCTGCAGGTCACTTACGAGTCTGAACGCGTAGAACAACATTTCTGCCTTCTGTCTCTCGGCCAGAGAGACGGCACTAAAGCTCCCTTTCCGAGGCTTACTGTGTTAGCCAAAGTCCCTTAATGAAAGCATAGGTTCTGGTTTATTTAGAAGCAGTTTGTATGTGACTTGTGTCAAATTCAGCTGGTTTAAAATTTGAGGGGATAAAAAAGGCTTGATAGACACGACAAATACATACCTTGGTAATAGTTTTATAACAAGCTCGCAGAGATTCAGAAATTATGCCGAAAATACGCCTTCAAGATTTAATACTGACTTTTTCAAAGTCATTAAAGGGTAGTTAGTTATGTATTTCATAATGCAAAAAGGTGGATTTCCTACCAGCTTGATGGGTTTCAAATTAGCTTTACACACATACCATAAAAAGGAAAACATGCTGCAAGGCGTGTAAAGCAGCGCTTGCCGAGTGCTGGTGGATATTCCAGGTCATTTACTGCCCCCAAAGAATTGCTTTAACAAATGCAGTGCCCGGCACTGTCCACTACCCTTTAAAGCCCAGTTCTCCTCACGCAGGGTGACTATGGCTAAGCAGCAGTAATCCAGGCCGACTCGTACAACGGAAGATGACTGCTCAGACCGAGATCTTTCCAAAGACTGTGTCTGTAGCAATTCTACTTTATATAAAACCACAGTAACTATCTAACTGATATGATATTCAGTATCAGCTCTAGGCTTAGTTTTATTATGAGAATGAAATGCTGTGTGCCTGGAAACAGCTTCTCAAAACCAATGTATGTACGTTTATTAATACAGCGTAGTCAGACTATTAATTTATGAATGCATTGTGCTGCCAGTGTCTGTTTAAGAACAAAGTAGTAAATACTGCATTTTATTTGTACAGCATTTGCTTATGAGACACTGACTTAGAACAGTTATGTGCCTCTGCCGAAACATGACCAGTAGCTTTCCCCGCTTCATTTGGAGACGATATTTGTCCTTAAGGATAAAACAACATGTGTTCAGTGCTAACAATTTGAAGACAGTCCTCTTCCTCCTTCTCCTAAGCAAGTTGAGTGGGAGGAGAAGAGAAACCGTGCAAACCTTTCACGTGGAGGGCTGTAACCAAGGCAGGGTTACAGCACGAGGACTTGCAGTATCACATCCTATGTTCCCATTGGGATCATGGGATCCAGTGTGAAAGAACCCTGCAAGAGACTTACTTTAAGATCTTTCTCCTATTCCACTCAGAAGAAAAGCAGCAAGCATTGCTGTTACCTAGCCTTGTATAGATGATTGTCCAGTAGCTTACTGAGTCTCCTAGCACACAGGATGGTAGCCATCCCTGTTAAGATACAAGTTGCTATTCAGTACAAGTTTGATAATGCAGGCTGTTAAATATTTATGAAAGTAAATTGTATACAAAGAGGACCAAAGAACAGGAGTCTAAGTTAGAAACGTTAAGTCTGGCACTCTCAGGTCAGGTGTAACTGTACAGATACCGCTGAGCTATTTGGTTTTATGCTGTGATAGACAAATCCTTATTCTTTGTAATTTAAGGCATTAGACTCATGACAGATTCTTCATTTGTCAGAAGTAAAGGTAGTATTCACCCCCTGCATTCTGCCAGTTGCCAGCAAACTGCCTGAAGTGTATAAAACTCTGCCTGCCAAACCAGAGGTTTAGTCGCTACTTGCAACTAGGCTGTGGGATGTGGTAATGCTTAATGTCAAAGAGTGCTGTGGAGCACACTTGCTATGAAGAATTTCTCTGATGAGCATGGTAGGGAATCCGTTAAGCATCTCATTGTTGTTAATTGCCATGCCTGTGTGAAGTGAGAATGTAAAGGACTCTTCTTAGCTTTCCTTACCTCATTTTGTCTAGATGTGTTGCATTTTGATGAAAAGATGATGTTTCTCTTTTCCTTAGAAAACTTTTAGAATGTCTTGTGATATTTATTAACAGCCAGTCAGTCCTCTGCTCTCCAGAATGAATGTTTTGCTTACTGAGCCAGTAAAGTTCCCTCCTTCCTAATTGAGGTGTTTAAAAATTCAGTAGCCCTGTCACTAAAATTGAGCCACAGGTAAATACAGATAAAGGCCTTTGCCATTTGGAATAGCAGCTGCCTATTACTGCCTACTTTTGTCAGAATTTATTTTGATTTCAGTAACTGTTTTCCTCATCTATGTCTACAGAGGCTTAAAGAGAAGCACACACCCATAGGTCTTAGGGGTTTTTAATTACCAAAGGCCGGAGAACTTCAGGCTCAGCCCGTGTTGTTTCTGCCCAACAGATCGCAGACAAATGCCACACCGGTAGTAAGGTTATTCCACACACAATAGGAAATTAAGTTGTACATGGAATACAATTCTGACAGAAAGGTTTTTCCCTCCTCACTCTACTGGAGAAAGGCTGTAGGCAGTTCTTTCCCAAATTTGTCAGATGAGTGTCTGTGTGCGCATTCTCATAAAGCGCCCCAACCAGCATTTGGGTAGCCTCGACCTCATAAGGCGCAACAGTGACATGGCAAATGCCATCTCCTTTTCACCGTGGTCTTACCGACTCGAAGGTGATGACGTGCCACTAGCACGAGGACGCGCTTCTGGCCGGAAGGCTGCCCCGACGGCCATGGTTCTGGAGTCTCAACCCCTCTGTACTGAAAGAGCTGAAACGTTCACACAGAACATTTCCGAGTCAAGTGGGAGGGAGCTCGTAGGTATGACACGATGTGTAATCACACTCAGGAGCCTTAAGACTAGCCTAGACACACTAGGTTTGGTTAAACTGCAGTCTGAAACACCTAAAGGCATAAGGAAGACTGACACATTAGTGCAAAATTAGAGGCTTTTCTAGCGGTCCTTGACGCCACAAGTAGGTGCCTGGCAGCAGCATGGTGGAGGGACTGAAATTCAGTGCTTGAAGTAGCACATCAGTGTTTAGCTGTGGCTAATTTTAGCTCCTACCTGAATGTACCAAACTTGCCTCAAAGCATTGAGTCCCTCCTCTGCACCAGAAATGGGAAGAAGAAGAAACAAAGAAGTACTTGGTTTGAATAAAAGGAAAGAAAACTATTTGCCTTCAATTCAGTTTATGTAAATAGACATTTGAAGTGGCAAATACCACCATTTCTTCCCTTCTAGATCTATTTGCCTCTGCTTGTACATATCCAGCTGGCTTGGTTTGTGGGGACCAGTCTGTATCTTCCTGTTGTGTGCTGTACGCAGAAGATGTCTTTCTTTTGTCTGTAGTGTTTTATAAGTTGGGTTTTGTCTTTTTGCTTACATTTTTTGTATCTCACCCTTTGAATAAAATCAAGTGCCCTACATTAAACAAATGGAATTGCTGGTCTTTAGTTAAATCCATTTAAGAATAGGTAACCCGTGAAAGTTAAGGGCAGTAGGTGCAAAGCAGAAAAACACAGGGCTTAACTCGCCTCTCTCCTAACCGGCCGGGCTGCTTTTCGTGTCTGAGATGAGATGGAATATATTCCAACTGCCCTTTCCTAACCAAGAAGCAAGCCCATGAAATACCCCTAAGGCAGAACAGTCAGTATTGCTTTACTTTCTGTACCTTAATCCTCATTTTTCTGTCACCAGGGGAGACAAAACCACAGTCAGCACAGCCCGTACATCACCCATGCTTAGCGAGTATTACACACGTTCCACAACTTTTGAAACTCACCATTTCTTTTTCAAGAAAGAAACCTGTTTGGGTAGCGTACAGACAGGCTGCTTTGCAAACCCAGCAGGGGAGGACTATGCCACAGATGCCGAGATAGTACAATTAAGTGCACATTCCTGTAAGACAACAGCTGGGGGCTTAGAGATTGTTCATGTCTAAAAAATGCCTGGATGACTTTGTAAGTGAAACCCACAATGACAAAAGACTGTCTGAAATTCCACCCCTCCTCCAGTCGGAGCCATTCATGGATTAATTTCCTCAGGGACCTTCACCTCTCCAGGGGAAGACTATCAAACACGATCATGTATTTTCCTAGATGAAGTGAGCAGCTTGGACTTGCTTTTCTCTCAAATAACTTTCCTATACAAGTACCAGTATTACAAGGTCGCAAGGCTGCTTCCTAAATCTTACAGCCTTGAAACAATGCTCACATGTTCTTAGTAGGCAAGCAGTAAAAGTCGGTCCTTTTGCTTGCTCAGATCTACAAAACTAAACAGCAGTTCTAGCTCGTATTACAGTCGTAAACGTAACGGGGTCGAACAGCTCAAAGCTTTAGGCTTCCATCGTCTGCTGCAATCGCATCTGCTCAGGACGCTGAAGGAGCAGGGAATATTGCAACGAATCGGCATGGAAATCTGGCTGCGTGCGGAATCCCCCCAAAGTGACTCCCGGGCCGCACCACCACGTGTAGCCCGAGACTGGACGCTTCTCGGGCTCTATGCCGCAAAGCGGAGTCGAGACTCTCGACTGTCGCAGGGCTGGCTGCGTTCCAGTCACACCGGGGAGGGCACAGGGCACCCCTCTTTCTTTAATACTTTCCAAGTACTATACTCGAAAGAGCAAGGGATCTGTATTGTAACGGGTAACTACGAGACACTGCCAAGGTTCTCCTTTGCTCATTTCTCCATCTGGGCCACCTAAGCAGACACGTTACACAGTGCATTTAATTTAAGCTAATAAAAGCAGCGAGGAGACAAATGCAAAGGGACACATCCAGGGTCCTTAGCAAGGTGGTCTTGAGCTCTGGTGGCAAGAAAGCCATTTCCTTAAATCCTGATGTGACTAAAAGCAGTAAGGCAAGGGGCGAAGGACACACAGGCCCTTGGCACAGACGCTCCTCAAGCCCACGTAGAGCTGGTCTCGTGCAATATGACATTCGAAGATAAATAATGTCTGAGAAGCTAAGTGAGATTTACAGAAGGGCATAAGCATTTGGTTTGAATAAATTAGATTGCAAGCTCCAAAGCACTCCTAGGCCTTTTGAGAGAAACCTGCTTCCTGGCATTTACCCTTCACGCGCTTCCACAGCGTGGAAGCTGTGGATGTAATAGCAGCAAGGAAGCTTGCCGAGAAGGAAGCTCAGCCTTCAGCACAGCTTCGGTGCTGAGCCTCAAGCTCAACTGACTGTACACATTCATGCAAGTTTCTTTAATTTCCCCATCTTTACCGTCTCCGCTCTAAAGTGGTGCTCACCCTTGCTTGCAGGAGTACTGTGCATAGCCGAGACCCTGGGAAGGGCGTTCATTCAACACGCTGTTCCTCTTGCTCTCTGGTAAACTGTTCTTCACTGCTGCAGAGCACACCTGTAGCCCTGTACAAGAACTGCTTGCACAGACAACACTCATCAGAGAAATGCCACCTGCCCCACGAAAAGAGCCAGTTCTCAGGTCACTGCAAGGGGCTCAATGGGGAAGCAGCAGTACATGGGGTATGCTATAGGGAGTTCTTGCCCCAGACCCCCTTTGGATACGAACAAGTTTGGAAAGAAAACAGTATGCTGCAACATTTTTGCTGGACATAGGCAGAACAAGGAGAGGATGTTTTGCCTCTAAAAAAATCAACTCCCAGTTACCATGGTGCTACTTCACAGAAACACTGAGTAGCAGTGGAGCCATTCCTACACATCAGCCTGATCTGCTGCCCAGGGCAGGCTGGTGTTCACAGACCGCACCTCTTGGTTTGAGAAAAGCGACCATTCCTTACACTACCTCACAAAGTAGTAAAAGCTACTAGTTTTTTCCCCTCTAAGAAAGCACAGACACAAAGTGAACGAACCACCCTCCTTCGTACAGAGACCAGCAGTAGAGAGCACAAAGCATTCAGGGCAGCACACGGCTGCCGCATGGACAGCCTGACCTGTTGAGCTTGTGGGTCCTGAGCTCCTGGTGGTTTCGCCAGCCCCACAGCATCACCGTGCAGTGCCATAGCAGCACCCCTTGGCATTCAGAGCATTAACAAGGAGGATTTAAGGGCCTTAGCTTTGAAAAGGCTGCATGGGGATGGAAATTCATCTCAGTGGAGCATCCTTCCCCATTGCCTACACACCCTCTTTGCTGGGCTGCTCTTCAAGCATCTCCTTGCTGCTATTACATCTATTTCTGGTTCGCCACGTTTCCAGCTCCTACAGCCTGGAAGGTCCAACAAGCAACACATTGCAACAGCTCAGCTTTGTCTCCCATCTCGGCTACAACTCCCTGTTTAATCTCTGCCCTCGCTGCCCCTGGGGCCACCCCAATCTTCCCATCAGAGGACTAAACAGCACCCCAGGAGTGCATGTCGTTCTGCACAGCCTTGCACATTTATCAGACGGGAGAGCATCGCTGTCCTTTCCCAAAACAGCAAGAAGGCAAATCCCTAGGTACTGCTTTAGTGGCACAAACACGCAGAGAGACTGTGGAGACGGCTGAGATTCGCTGCCACCGCTGGAGGCACAGCCTGTGCTTGCACGTGGACAATCTGGCTTCTTCAGCTCCAGCTCAGACATAAAAGCAGGGTTTCTGAACTACTGCAAGCCTGACCCAAAAGCTGCCCTGCATGCTTAAGAAGAGGCTATATCTGACCTATTTGCATGCATTTATCAGCTGATTGGAATACATTGCAGGCATTTTAAAAAATAAAGGAACAGGAAAAAAAAGCAAGCTGACTTGCCAAGATGGTCCATTCAGAGCTGAAGAGACTACCCAGCCTAAGAGAAAAAAATCAGACGTGTCGGGACTCCTTCCCCCCTCCTCAGTCTCATTCTTTATTGTTTAGGTCAAATAAAGTATGTTCCCATGGTCCTTACAAATTCCTATGGAAACAAGTTTAAACAAACAAGCTGCTAGCCTGTGTCTGGACAGCGAGCAGCAGCATTACTTCAGCACAGGATCCTAAAAGCGGCGGTGAGCCCGGACGCACTGGAGACGCTGGGAATACCACCACAGCTCAGAGCGAAGAGCCAGTTAGGCTCCCAAGGGCTCCCGTGCATCGGGGATGCGTGTCTACACTCGGACCATGCGCAGGACGGGCGGCAGCGCGGCGGGCCCGGCCGGCTGCTTCTGAGCAGTAGGAGGGCACCCGAAGACCTTATTAAGCGGAAAATCATCCTGCACAGGCAAACCCCACACCTCGGCTGTACCAAAGTGGTGCTGCAGCTCCTGATTAACGACCGACAAACCTGCTCCTCTCCGTTCCATCGCTGCCCAGGATTAACATGCGCTAGATGAGAGCGCGTGTCCAGGGCCAGGGGACGTGCAGGAGCTTCCCGGCCGGAGCTGGCTGGCAGTGGATGTACCAGCGCTGCCTCGACAGATCTCTGGACCCCCAGCAGAGCGGGGCACGGGACAGGAGAGTCCTGCGGCGGACGGCACGCTCCAGCAGCCTCTCCACTTCGGTGGCACCAGGCTCACCAGCGAGTCACTGCTCGGAAGGAGCCGCCACCGCCTCCTCCCTTCTGATGCCAGTTGTCACTTGAACAAGCCTTCCTCAAGCTCACAAGCGAGTGCTTTCCAGCACCCAATACTGGGTAAGACACTGTCCGCCTGCACAGCATGACTCGGGTCACATTGGCAAACCCCGAGGGTGTGCCTGGAAGTGTGTTTCATAACCAAAGCCACCCTTCAGGGCTATCATCGTATGGCTACTGGCACACCTGCGCTGGGAAAACCCAGCCTGAGCTACAAAACCTCCTCTCAGCACTTCCCCACCATGAGACCAGTTCAAGAGCACTACCAGAACAGACAGAATGGTCCCTGTGGTCACCGGCTGGGCCGCTCTGCTGTAAACTGTGCCAGGGACTCACATTCCTTCTCGCATTTTTTTTCAGCATCTCCTATCCTCAGGAAGACATGCTTTTCCAAGCCCAGCCACAAATACTGCTGAAAATTCAAATTCTCTCCTACCCAAACAGCCCCAAGTGGTCCACCTAGGGGAAACTCAAGACACACATGCCCCACGCCAAGGCAGGACGATCATGTCCAGAGGGTGACCTCCCTGGTAACGTAACATCATGCCTGTGCCACCAGCCACCCCCAGGTAGAATTTAGGGGGCATTTCAGAGTTGCACAAAGCTGGGAATTACACACACAGGAAAAACTCCCACAGAACCACAGCGTGAAGAGTCACAGGTTTCCGTGACCCAGTGAATGCGTGTTACAGCCCTCCCAGACGGTGTTGCTAAAGGAGGACGGCAGTCCTCACCCCCCTCCTCTCCATAAGTCAGGCCTGAGCCTACAGAAGAGCCACGTCATCTCCCTTCGCACAACTGGCAGACGGCCTTCAGGAAGGGCTCACGACAGGGCTTAAAATCTAGGATGAATTAATTGCCTCGAGGACTGTCCCTGCAGGACCCCATCCAAGTAACACAGGGGGCAAGTGGGTCCCGAGGCCGACGTGAACTAACCCAGAAAGGCACCTGCTTGCAAGCGGAGCAGCTGGTGTTAGGAAGGAATTTTTGCTGCTGGGCTGTATGGACCCAGGAGTTGGGGTAGGGCTCTGCAGGGACTGAAGCCACCTGCCCCTCATTGCCCTGCAGGAGCTGCCAGCCAAGAACAAGGGCTTGTCACAGTCAAGCTTCATCCGGGGCTTTGCTAGCCTAGCTGAGAGGGGTAGGAGTGGGTCCAGGGAGCGCCTGCACGCGGGGTCTCACCTTGGTGAAGCCGCAGCACAGTTACCTCCTGAAAGAGTAAGGAGGCGGAGGCCTGGGGGCAATTATCTCTCCTCCAGGCACTGCTGGATCCAGAAAGGGACATCCGTCCTTCCCCTTCCTAATCTAGACTTGAAGGACATTGTACAGTCACTAGATGCCACTTTGTGCAGCGTAAGGTGGCACTGAAAGGAAGTCACGGCTCCTGGCGAGCAGGCGAGACAAAGCCAGAGCTCAAACCTGCTCCTAAACCTGCTGCAGCTTAAAATCTGTCATGTCTCTAAAAAGTGTTCTGTATCTCAACACTTTACCCCTCCCATTTGGGTTACTGCATGTCTAAGTGGTATTGTGGCCAATGCCGACATGGAAAAGCAATAAAGCAAGTTAATTTCTTTGTAGCTGTCGTCAATTTAATGCACCAGCTGGATGCGACCAGCTGGTTTGTGGCAGGCCAGCAGCCAGGGGGGTGTGGATAACTGGAGGTACACTGGTCACAGCTCTGAGAAAAACTGTTCTTGCCGTAGATGTGGGTGGTTGCTATTAGTATAGGAAAAAAGAGAACTGCAGCGAGACCTGGGCTTTAACACCATGGAAACATCAGCTAAGAAACACTTTTCTCATCAGCAAGAACAAGCAGGGAAACGTTCAGCTGGGACAAGGGCTCACCAGCCTGGGAATGCTGCAGTCTTTGGCGTTTTCTCCTTGTTTCAGTGACTATGGAAAGCACTATATAAAGTCCTGTTCCAAAGGGAAATATCTGCCGTTATTCTATGGCTGGAAAAAACCAGAGGAAGAACTACAGCTGCTCCTAAGACCACGTAGCCTGGGTGGATGCTGCTTCCCAGAATGGAAACAGAAAAGCCCAAAGCGAGGGAGCCTGTGTGACCCACAGGCAGCTTAGGAGCAGCATCCAGCCTGGCACAGAGCCCGTAGCTGACACCGCTAATTACGCTGTCGGTACCTGCCTTCCCCCAGATGAGTCTGGGATGCCCCATGACTCTTGGTCTGTCTCATGCCCCATGACTCTTGGTCCCTTCAGAGCCACAGCTTTAGCAGAGGCCCAGTGCAAGGCTGTTTCACAGAGAAAGGGCAGCCGAGATCAGATCTGTTTCAGTGCTGGACTTGCAGCAAGTGACCCAATTCCCAGCCTGCCCAGAATGTTTCAACAGTAACTGTATCTCAGTGTCCCAAAAATACAATCTCTGATTCACAAACACCCAATTCCCCCCGAGGGCTGCACAGCTATTTGCAAACTCCCACCACGGTCCCAAAGGTGCGGAGGAGGTAGCATTAACCTCCGTAGCTGTTAACAGATAGGCAAGAAAGCGAAGCGGAGCTACACTACATCACATGTCCCTTGAGAGCAAGGATTAACCTCCCATGACGCCGAGTTTCTCCTGTAGTATCTCAGTTACAGTGAGTAATCCCATCAAGTCTGGATTGCTATCCTGCGTGCACAAAGTCCTCCTTTGTTTAAGCCCAGAGTTAACACCGCAGAAAGCGGACACCCTTATCTCCGAGCTTTTTCAAACCCCATGCTACTTCTCCTGCGGCTGACGGGGCTGAACCACCGGCTGTCCGCGGCAGTGGCCCTGCTGCTGCGTGCCGGGGCAGCACTCCTTACCGCAGCTGGTGCCAAAGCACGGCCGCACCTCCCTGCTCGAAGGGCTCTTCTTTTTATGGCTGCCTGTCCTTTTTGCAGGTGGACCGCATTGCCGCCTCCAGAGACTGAACGCCATTGCCGCTTCGCCGTGTGCGCAACTCGCCTCCCGTGCGGCTGCCCGAGAGCCTGGAGGAGAAGGAGCGAGAGGGGTGAGCTGCAGGCAGCCAACGCGACGTCCCTGGGCCGCCACCTTCTCTGCCCGCAGCAGCAACGAGCATCAGTCAGGTCCTGTCTGCTCTGCAGGGCACTGGCTGGCAGCCCCAGATTTGAGTGTTTTGCACCGAGTAAGGCATAGAACCACCCCAGATACGTGAGAGACAGTCACAGATCACTCTACTTGCTGGTTGCATTTTGCACTGCAGTTCTTGCCTTGTTTATAGGTTTTAAACAATAAAAGTCTCCAAAGATGTCTTGATTTTTAAAGCAAATGCCAAAAGCAGAGCATTCTGCTTTAGAGATGCCAGTTTGTCTTTTCCTGGATGGCTTCTTCCCTTCTTGGCTTCTGCAGCCTAAGAAACAAAGCCAAGTTCACAACTCCCCCCCGCCCCCCCTTCTTTCCCAGTTCAATGACAGTCTTCATGGCTTAAGCCTGCATTGCTTTGACTCGAATTTCTAGCCTGCACACCAGCATGGTTAGGGTGTGTCTCATATAGACGGCACGTGAAGGCTGGACCTTTAGTCCTTGTGACGGTTTGGTCACAAGAACCTAGCTGGACAGTCCTGCACCTCGCTTCATATGTTTAACACACCAGTCCACACAGACAAGAACAGCTAGCCAAAAAAACCCCGAGCAACAACCCAAAAACCTGCTGAAATGTCTATGGCAAGCTCCTGGGACTGGAGAAAAACCATCACCTTCCACATGATTAGAACAGAAAAAAACATTATGAGATGCAGAGGCATGGTGTCAACACTGTGGGGCTGGGATGTCAAGAAACACCTCTTGCCCGGTGGGGAACACTGCTTTCGGTGACCATCGTCACGGACAGGCTGAGGACACAGCTAGGAAGAGGCGAGGGGTCTGACTTGCAGAGGCATAAAGCTCCCACTGCTGTAAACCCAGCGGGTTATGAATTCCTGAAGGTATCAAGCACCGAGCCAGCCAGAGAAACCCCAGATCCCACTGGCCACGGGTCAGAGATCATCACTTTCTGGCAGTTAATACTCCAGGAACAACCAGGATTCACCCAGACTATGTAGCTGTGCCAGTTACCAGCATTTTGCACACGCAGTGCTCACACTGGTGCCGTTCAGGACTGGTACCATTTTACAAAATGCTTTGATAACAGAGATCTTGGCGAGGAAGCAAAGGAGGCTTTGGTGTGACACAAGGCAAAAGTTGAGGCTAGGCTTTACAACTACAAGATTTGAAGGCAGTAAGTTTGGGAGTCTTCATTTGCCTCCCTCTGCTTGCAGCTTTTTGGAGCAAAAGATCAAGCTTTTCCATTTTTTAAACACAACCCGAAATGCTCAGTCACACACCTCTAGGCACCAAGGCTTTACCAGACCTGCGGCAACGCCACGAGAGAGAGGGGGGTGGCACAGTTGTGCCCAAGGCTGTCCACAGACCCTCACAGGACCTGCCAGCACCCCCAGAGCGCCTGCAACCCGTTGCCAGCAGGTTTGCCAGGGCCCCCTTTCCCGCGGGCACCAAAGCGCACAGCGCGGGGGCACATCTGGCAACACCCCTGCCTGGGGAGTACGGGAACCCCTGGCACCCGGGCCATTTAAGTTATAAACCAGGGCTTATCCCCAATTCAATCAATATGACCCAGATTGTGGGGGGGAACCCCCCCCCACAACTAAAATACAACAAATACACATCCCAAAATACTGCTTGTAATGTTGAAGCTAATCCAGACCGTTTGGGCTGGCCTGGGTATGGAGCTGCACAGGCAGCTGTGCCTCCAGGTCAAGGGCACACGATAAAATTGAAAGATGTGCAAAGCTCAGCCTTTAGCACAGGACAGCCTATTGCAAAGAGGAGGAAATATTAATTACAGCAGCATCGCAGAGGTAAATCGGGAGACAGCGGATGACTTTTCTGCCTGACTCGTGACACCAATTCGTAGAGGCGCGCGGCGGCAGCGCCGCTGCGTAGCGTCTGATGTAAGACTGCAGGAAGGGGGAGATCTTTTCAGTTGCCTCAGCAAGCTTTGGATCAGGCCGTGCAGCGGGGATGCAGGACTGGAAGAGATCTCGTGCCTCTAAGCCCGGGGTCACCATGCCACCTAATCCCGCCTCAAATCAAACGTTTACTCCTAAACCAGGACAGTACGCTCCTGCCTGGGCACTGTTCCACGTCAGCCCTGGAATAGCCTCACTTCCCTGCCATCTGAACAAGAGCATGGCTGCTGTTTGCCAGAACCACATTTTAGGATAATAAAGGCCAGTTGTGTGTGTGTCAAAGTACATCTGTCCTCTCCTCCTTGCGCCGTTCTCAGAGGCCTCGCACACAGGCCTAAACAAACGAACCGAACTGCGCGCTGCGTGCTTGCATCAGTCACCGCTGCACAAGACGCCCACAGACAGCACGGGCCGAGTCCAGCGCAAGCCTGGTCCTCCGATTGAAACGCATTTACAAAAATTAATAGAGAGCAAAAATGTTTCCAGACTGTACCAGCCTAAGTTAGACCGACAGAGCAAAGCTGGAAAAAACCTTGATGCCTCCCCACAAAACTGAAGCAGCGACAGTGCAGCGGTGAGTGCCACGGCTGCTCGGATCCCTCCCACTCCCGTTCGCCTACCGCTGAATCCACCCCTGCTGCAAACCTGTGCAGCCGTGCAAGAAACTGCTGCTGGAGACAACATCCCCCCTCCTTCATGGCCTAACGATCCTCTGAACTCCTCCAACAGCCTGAATATGAGCCACTCGTCCCCGCAGCGTGGGAAGCGGCTGTGCAGTCCTGCAGTACTGACGCACTAGCGAACTGCAGCATTGTGAACTTGCCAGCACGCAGAGTAGCCCACCCGCAGCTGCAGCCCCTGCAGAGGAGGGGCTGAGTGTGGAAACGGCTTTCAGTGCGGCTCCTCTCTTTCACATCTTTTCTTCTACAGAAAGGGAGGCGGAGGGAAGGAAAAACAAACCTCAAAGCAAGACGCTGAGCTTCCAGCGAAGTGATTTATCACCGAGCTGGCTGCAGACAGACAGACACACATCACCATTGCAAATGAGTCCTGCCTAACTGTCTCCCCAGTGGAGTTAGCTGTGATTAAATCATATTCCAACAGCGTCAGAAAGGGAGGAAAAAAGAAGTCAGGAATTTTTGGACAGGAAATACATGGGAAGAGGAGGGGAAAGGATTAAACAGGAGTGGCGTGGCAAGTGTGGAAGACACGACCTGTTGACTGGTGCACGGTTTCTGTCCTCCTATAGCAGCCTGGGGCAGGACTTCATTGCCACCGGGGCAGGTACCTGCTGGGAGCTGGGGACCCCCGTCCCCACAGACTCCTCTCCTGCTGCTGGTGAAACCCCTCTCTCGCCGAGGTCCGTGCAAGCTCAGCTAAGCTGCGAGCACAGGAGGAGTTGGCATTACTTGAATCCACATTGCATTTCTGCGGGGATGCGCATGGTCCTCCGAACAAGGCGGGGAGCGCAGGAAAAGGAGCATCCTCACATGATTCGCTATAGCCTTCCCCTCGCAGGCAAGGTCTTCTGCACGCGAACGCACCGCCTGCCATTAAAACAATCCAAATGGACATAAAAACCATTCTGTGTTTGCTTTAGCTCAGAATTCTTTTAAAGAGGACTGCATGAAACTTAGTTCCTGAACTGATTTTACTTGCAGGCAGCGATGAGCCAAGGACCAGGACTGCTCCTGCTGGCAGCAAAGTTCCCGTCTCCGTTGCAGGAGGAGCTCACCACCGCATGACACGGTTGTCCCCAGCTTCACTGGCCTAACTGGTGGGGGGGAACCACCCAGAGAAACTATCCCACAGTCTGCAGCCACGAGCACCCATCAGATGAGTCTTCCAGAAGAGGAATCCGTAAGGCTGTATGAAAATTACTTCGCTCTGCCAAGTCTGACATGTTTTAGACGTGTGCATTAGAGCCTGCTGTAACATTTGTCAGCTTAAAAAATGCATTCAACCTTCAAAAGGCCTCTAGTAAAGAAAAAAAAAAAAGAAAATTAAAAAAAGGTTTATTTTTCATTTTTGGCCGCACCACAGTTTTCAGTAAATATTCTTTTTCAGATAAATAATTTGTTGTTGTTGTTTTAAACAAATAAAACAAATAAAGCTCACTTGTTCAAGTCCAAATCTGAATTACTTTTTAGGGAAATGAAAACATTTCCCTTGGGCCTTTCATCAGCGTTCCCCTCCCCACTAAATACTGCAGTAAACTTAGACAAGTAAAGAAGAGCTTCAAGAAAAACACCCTGCC
>NW_010520435.1:0-10683 GCF_000687285.1 Phaethon lepturus
GGGCGCTTGGGCACGCACCCGCTCAAACGAACTTGGTGCCGAGGGATGGCAACGCGGAACCATGGCCTCAGTTGGCTACTGAGTAACAGCTGCAAGACTTTAAACCGGCACAGAATCGCAGACTCCTAGAATAGTTTGGGTTGGACGGGACATTTAAAGGCCATCTAGTCCAACCCCTCGGCAGTGAGCAGGGACATCTTTAACTAGATCAGGTTGCTCAGAGCCCCGTCCAACCCGACCTTGAATGTCTCCCGTGATGGGGCATCTACGTGGCATCTCTGGGAAACCTGTGCCAGTGCCTCACCATCCTCATTGTGAAAAATTTCTTCCTTAGATCTAGTCTGAATCTACCCTCTTTTAGTTTAAAACCATTATCCCTTGAAGGGTTGGCTTAAGTGGAATACCCCAGTTCAAGCCACAGTTCCTTGGCTCTTCAGTAGCAGATACGCATTGCCACCGGGTCACCCTGCACCACAGATGTGGTCTCGATCAGGTGTGGACAGAGACATGTCAGCTTTATTTTTATGTCCCTTTTGTTCCATAGATATGTGACCCAGCTTCAGGTCATAGAGGCAGGCACTACCTGATCCAGCATCAAGCCTCCTGTCAATTTTTTAAATACATTTAAACCAGTAGCACAAATTTATACAAAGTCAGTGTTTTGCCATGTAGCTGCAGCATTTTTGATACAGTAATAAGAGCCGTGCAGTTAGATTTACTGTCTTCTTGATGCCTAGTTGGAGTGGGCTTGGAAGCCAAAAATAATGCTCAGAATAATTTTATTGATGACAGTCAGAATTTAGCGCACGTTTTAGCTAGCAGTTAGATGATAAAGTGCTGGGGACGAGAACCTTAATACATACATACTCCTATTCCTGCGATGATTGCATGCTGATATTTTATGTAAACCGCACTAAAACACTAAGTTGAAAGTCACCCTAAACGATTAGTCAGTATTTAAAACACCACTGTGCTCCAGATGTGCTTGGATGCCAATTTTAATAACTAATTACATTCATCTCAAAACTAATCAAAGACACCAATGTACACCAAAACCGACGTACATCAACTATACTGTAATTAAAGCTGCTTTGCAATGTAACATGATGGGAGTCCAAAACATTGTGTCCAATTTTCATTAAACTTCTCAAATATATCCTGTCCAAACATAACTTCTTACAAAAAAATCATATAAAGATTCATGGTGAAATATTCTCAATCTGCCAAAATTAGGAATAAAGACTAAATTGAAAATTTCTATTAACCTTACAATTAAACAAATTCTTTTAGAAGAGCCTTATTCAAGTTAGTAAAGTTTGTCATGGTAGTGGACTACATGTACAACACTTGTTTAGTGTCTGCACATGGCTTGAACAGGTAAAATCAAGAAGCTAGTTTCACCCTGTTTCTAAAGATAGTGTTGAGGTCAGTTTGTTTTCCATAGTGTACTTGCTGTCTGGATTGAAAATATCAGAGGGGGTGTTTAATTCTCAATCAATAACATGGCTTAGCTGTATGGGGGATTTTTAAAATCTAAACTCTACTCACATTTGTAAGGACAAATAGGTCAATCCTGCAGATACTGATGAATATGAAACTGTTTCAACATAGAATCGGTGTAACTTCCCACGTGATCTGTACAAAGATATTTTGTAGTGCTAGACCCAACAACCGCACGGCTTTGCAAGGTACATAAATGCCTGATAAGACCTGACATCTGAAGGAAGGTGCGTGGGTAGGCTAGGCTTCTAAGCAGTTATTCAGAAATTTAAAGTGTCTCTAAGCAAGCTAATGAAGCATTTGCTCTAACTTTTTCAAAAGGAGAGCCTAAGGTTTTTGTAAATTGGGAGTGTTACCTTTGTAACCTCTGGTTATACCAGTGCAAAATTCTGTGAGTTCAGAATCAGGCCATTGACTAAAACTGGATAAACTAGTCAAGTGTGATTTCTTCATGTATTAGTTGTTAATTCATTGACGTTATGCTGGTCGATTTGTTTTAATGCATGTTTCATTGGTAGAGGAAAGAGACTTTTTCTCAGCTTTATAAAATAGTCACTTGTTCATCAGAATAAAAATAGCAATTACTGTTAGCCTAACTTCTTACAAAGAAGTGCACAGTTTCATGAAGTGTGCAGTTTTATGACATTACCTGCAAGGGGCAAGGGTTATTGTGTTGTCCTTTCCACATCAGTGAGATGCCAACAGGAAAAGTTTAGAAATTTCTTTCAATCTGCCCGCCATTCAAACATCGGTTTGTATGTCTACAATGTTATGATGGGTCATAGATTTTAATATAAATATAAGTTATAAAACATAATGAAGTACATTGCTTTTCATGTATTGATACTGCTTGTATTGTTTTCTAGGGAAGTTGTGTAAAATCCATTAATCTGTCAAATACACTTATGCAATAACATTATGCAGTCGCCTATAAAAATGTTAACAGCTTTATGCAATTTACTTGGAGATGATGGTGGCAAAAGTCATCCTGCTTGCTGGAGGGACATCACAGCTCAGTGAGCTTCCCTTCCACCTATGGATCTGCATAAGGGACACTTACAGTTTAGCTGGAAAATGCAAGGGGAATGGGAGACCAAGTAGAACAGCAGGCAGTGTTGCAAAGGAGTCTGCCTAAGCATGGAAATCCATGGTCGGTGCTAATCAAAAGAAGTCATGTTGTATGTCAAGTGATTAAATAGATGTTTCATTGGCCCCTGGAAAGATTATCCTTGCTCATAGAAGTTGTGGTATCTTCAAAAGTCCTCCAGAAGAAACTGTACCCTTCCTTTCTCCTCGCAGTGGAGATCACATTCAGAGCCTGGATGGGGACTTCTGCATACAAAAATACTCTGCAATCCTGGTGTAAAGGTGTGTGTTCTACAGTGAAATACAAACATGACCTCTCTGTTGCCAAAAGTTCTGTTGGTTTCTATATGACATTGTTTGGATGAATAAGGACCAAGATGCCACTTTTACAAATACTCTGCTCATGAAAAGCTTTATGCATGTGAATCGATTTGATAGTCCTTGGTAATAAAGTTACTTGTGTGCACAAGCATTTCTAAATCAGATCCTTTTTCTGCAAAAAGTTATTGCAGAAATGTGTTTGACAGATTGACTTACCTTACAGGATTACCTAAAAAAACACAGTACAATGTCAATAGAAGACCAATAAATGACACTCTTTGTAACAATATTTTCTGCATACAGAGACTCAGGACCAACCAATTGTATCAAGAAGACAAGACACTCAAAAGTTCTTGCTTCTAATGCATTTCGTTACAGGTAGCCAGGAATCCAGCACCTGGGAGTTGAATCTCGCACTTTAAATCCCCACAAGCGGTGATGATGTTCCTCCCGTATCAGATATTATTACTGACTCAGGAGAAGACTTGCAAAGCTACAAAGGAGAACAAGGCACTTAATTGCTTTTGCTAATGCCATGTTTCTGTTACAATTAAGTTGGAAAATCCACCTCCCCACATACCCTTGACTAATGTGCTCTCTCCCTTTCCTACAAAGAGCGCTACAAAGACGTGGAGGAATGAAGTGCTGGACAGTGATTTGTAAAGACAATCAATGCCTTCTTGCAAATTCCACGCACTTCAAATTCCTCTTCCCAAACTGGCAAGGAAAAGTGTCTGCAGACAATAAAGTCATGCTCAACACACCTGCCCTGGGAAACTACTTGAAGTGAATGGCAATGTACCATGCAGGTTCATCTTTGTGCAAGCCAGTATTAACTTTCCTGCAAGAGCAAGGGCTCTTGCTGCACATGGGAATAGCCAGTGCAGGAACCAGCACTGGTAGCAAAAAGACAGAAGAGTGGAGCTTGAAGCCACCTTGAGAGGCATAAGGTTAGCTGATCTATCCTAGACATGTAGTTTGTCCTGTATCTTTTGGATATCTCCATCCTGCAATGTGTTCCTTCCCCTTTTCAGATCATCTCTCTAGCTTAAACTCAGAAGATGCTTTAGAGAACAGGAATTCTTTTATTGAAGTAGCCAAAATCAACTTAATTGGGGACTAGAGACAATGTCAGTGAGATTGAGAGATGTAGCCAGCTCATGTCTTTGGTGGAAAAACCTTTGGGAGAGGCAAAATGAATCAGGAAATTCATTAATTCCCCATGATTATCAGAGGGAAGAGATATGAAGAACAATGAGATGCTGATGTCTGAGATATGCAGGAGGCTGCAACATTCATCTAAAGATCTGATCCTCTGGGTTCATTTCTAAGTCTTCGGTACCTTCACTGTCTCATTACCTGGAGTGCCTCTGTCCCCACAATTCCTTTGCCAGAGTTGCAAATCATTTACTCTTCACAGGTTCGTAAGTTAGCCCTTCCACGCAGTCGCAAGAGGAATTGTGTCCTTTCCTTTACTTGAGTAAAATCAGGGTCACAGGAGCACAACTTATTCTCCTGTGATTGCTTCTGCATCATGCATTTGAAAGCTTAGAGGGCCCCAACTATTAGTGATGCATTGTTAGACAGCAACAACATCAGACTTCATTTCAATTCCTTTGGAGATTCTGTGTGGGAAAAAAGAGCTTACCCTACCAACATGATAAAGACCTCTGCTGAACTTTGACAACCCCTACTTAGCTGAAATTCCTCAAGCTATTATTCCTTGTGTGCAACTTTCTTCTTCCTCTTACTGTTGTCTTCGGCTTTTTTTCAGCGCCCTCTCAAGTCCCTCCAGCTGCTGCTCAACTCACATACTTTATCCAGTCTGATCCTGCTCCCTCAGATGGTTCTGGAAGTACAATGATATGGCAGTATCAGGTGCCTGCAGATGAGGCAAGCATTTAAGATACTTCAGCATGCCTCCAATGGCGGTCTGACATCTAGTGATCTTCTGTGAATACAGACAAATCATTTCACCTACTCCCTTCCCCACTGCCTACCAGAAAATCTTTGACTCCAAATAACATTTAGTCCTCTAAGGTGGAATGGAACAGAAGCAGCAAATCAGCATCTTACCAGATTTCTCTCACTGTTGATTATGACTATCTAATATTGTCATTTATGAACATGTCATTATGATGTAATGGTAAGTATTACATTTGGAGATAGTATGAAGTTTGGAGGGCAATACATATGTTAAAGGATAGGATGAGATTTCAAAATGATTGTGGCAAACTGGAGAAATGGTCGGAAAGAGTAATCTGCAATTCCATATGAACAAGTGTTAGAGATTAAATTTAGGCAGATATCATCAACTTCACAAATATAGAGAGGAATTAACTGCTTAGACAGTGGTTCTGCAGGAAATGGGTTTGAGTTTATAATGGACCACAAGCTGAATGACAGTCAAAAATGTCAGGTTGTTGCAAAAAGGCCTTAGATGCATAAACAAGAGTGAAGTCATTAAGATACATTAAATGATCCTTCTGCTGTACTCAGCACTGGCAAAGTCTCAGCTGGACAGCTATGCCCAATTTTGAGTACCACACTTCAGGAAATGTGGCTGAATTGGAGAGAAAGTAGAGGACATTAGTAAGAGCAATCAGAGATCTGGAGAATGTTTAATCTGCAAAGAGTTAGTTAAAGGCTTGGAGTTATTTAGGCTATCAGGAGGACTGAGGTGAGACATACTGACAATCTTTGGACATCTAAAAAGAGGAAGGGAATAACCAGTTCTTCTCATCCAGAGGGAGAGAACAGGAAGGGTTGGATTTACATTCCAGCAAGGGAGGGTCAGACTAAACATTACAAAAACATATGTAAAGGCAAAAGTAGGTAATGCTGGTACACATTCCCTTTGGAGATGCTGAAATCACTGTTACTGGAGATCTCTAACGAGGTTAAACAACCAACCTCCAGAAGGGATGGGAATATTGCTTGATACTCTCTTGAAGGAATGTGAGAGACAAGAAGACCTCTTAGGACCTTTTCTGGACCTGTATGCTATTATCACTCGTATAATACAGCTGACACATCATATGAGGATACCCTAAATTGCAGCTACTACCAGCTCTCCTTCTTTTTCACAGGGTTCCTCCTGTTCATACTCAGTTGTCCTGCCTTATATTTCATTTTCTGACTGGCCACATACAACTCTAATTCCCAGTTACCCGATTACAATAGTTATTACCTTACACCTTGCAACCTATTGATTCTGTTGTTAAAGCATCATAAACACAAACTTCCCACTGATTGCTTGAATAGTAAAAGGAGAAAAAAGTGACTCCCTGTGCCCATATTCCAGTCACCAGGATTTTTAGACTTCCAGTCACCTTAATTTGGGGGAGGAAGGGGGGTAAAAGAAAGAGAGCAGGGACACATTTTCTTGGTAATAATTCCAAATGTAAAACACAACTTGTAAGAAGTCTAAAATACTTCTAGTCTTTAAAGAAGTATCAAGATTTTTTCTGAATATGTTTATCTTCTTGCTTTACTTTTTCCACATCCACAGAAATTATGTACACATACTGACTTCTCAGAAATACTCTTAGTATCAGTCAGGAGAAGCACAAGATCCCTCCTAACTCAGACTCTAGAGGCTGGTAGATATAAACACACTCTCCTGAGTCTTCTCTGAGAGCGAAGGATCGCATCAAAAACTGTGGAAGTTATGGTATCGATATGACAGAAGACAGGATGTTGTTGTAGGGTATTGTCATAATCTAAATGCAGATACACAGCAATTTTAGAGTGCAGCCAAAAGACATGAATACTCACTTTGGCCTGTCTCTAAAAGTTGCTTCTACGAAACCGGCATCCACAATGGAACGTCTTGAGGCTTTTCCGCAGCCTTTGTTCTATCTTTATAAGGGCAAATTTCCTTCTCCTTGCTCTAGCAAGGCATTCAGGATTTGGCTCGTGGAATTTTTCTGTCGTGCTACCTGCATTCATATCAGCTGCATCCCAGTTCTGGAACACAGATTTCCTCAACACAGAAGGTTTGACCACCCAGAAGACCAGATTTGTAAAGGTATCTACACCTCTGACTGGTCTCCCAAGCACCTTTAGAAATCTGACTTGTCCTGCAAAGCACCGATTTGTTTGATTTCAGAAGGTGTTAGGTGCCCATCTACCTTTAAAATCTGGCTTTTCCTTTGAGGTAGAAGCCCTTCATCTTGTAGTCTCAAGTCCATTGGTTGCAATTAAATGGTTTCTTTTCCATTATCAGCTCTGAGCATTTCTCTAGTTGTAACGATCTCCCTTGTTCTCCCATTGTGTTATAAGCACTTTCCTGTTCTGCCTTTCATCCTATCCTTCCATCTCTCTCTCATATTTCCCCTGATTTTTCCCAGCTATCTCATTTTACCTTTCTATCTGCATCACAGGGTCAGACCAACCAAGCAGACTATGAATCTCAAGATAGGATGAAATTCTATTCTATATGCAGACAACACTTACTGACTTCAATGGAAAAGGCCTGATTACATCTGCAGAAAAAATTGGCCCTTTAAATGCAAAATGCCATCCATTCTTTAATGCACTTGACAAACTATCAGTGTGTTACATGACAGTGTAAATCATCAACTGGGTTTTTGCTTTCATATTGGTCCTTTGAAAGTCCCTCCCTGTGCTGTCATACCCACAGGTAAAAGGACTTCCGAAAAATGCAGACACTCTGATGCAAGAAAAAAAATCTATTAAAATCAAAACTTTTGGCACATTTGCAGGTCTCAGCAGCACTGCCCCCATGCTGTTTTTATGGAAAATGGCTGCATCAGTAAGCATAACACAGAACTTCAGGTAAAAGGGATAAACAATACATTTCTCTCTCTTGTTGGGAGTGATCATGAAGAATTGACTTAAGTTCTGTTACTCATCCCCCCAAAATCACAAGCTAGGTACACACACCCTATTTGGAGGCAGAGAGGTAAAGTCCGCTCCATTTTTTTACCCAATTTCTTTTTATTCTAAATACCAAACTTAGTTTTTGTATGCCGCTTCTCACATATCACATACTCTATAGTGCCTGGTAAAGTAAATGAGCTGCTTTTTGGAAGCATGATTCCCTATAGGGGATTTTTGTGTTCATTTGCCCTGGGAAGAGTTAAAACAAATAGTTCTCTTCTCAGCTGATTTTTTTGTTGTTGTTTTGAAAGAACAACATTTTGAGTCTCTCTAAATAGGCTTTTGCATCCATGTAAGTGACCATACAAAGTGTAATACTGTGAAAACCCAAGCTCTAGTACTGGCCCCATATTGTAGAGCAGCCTGTGTGGAAAGGTAGCTAAGCTCCACATGGTCCTGGACATTTGGGAAAAGCTGATTAAGCAAATGTTCTTTCTGGAAAAGGCAAGGAATGTCAAGGAATTGTACAGTGCAACCAGTGAAGAAAGAACGTCAAGTGTCCTACTGAGAGGAGATGTGCTTGGGCTGAACTGCTGAAGCAAGTCCCGAGAGTGTAACACACACCAGGTTTACACCTGTGGTGTCAGTGCAAAGTATAATAGCTGCCTGTGAGATTTAAATAAATGGAGTATGATTTTTAAAAGCTCTCATACTGGACTAACATCACAAACTTTGAAGTGAAGGGTAAAATTCAAATGAGGTTGAATAATGCTGAGCACTGCTGAAAATCCCTCCCATGACCTTGGGGCTCAAGGAATACTTTAAAATTCAATCAGCAAATTCTGGGTGTTTCTCTTCTCTTGTTGGAAAGGGTGCAATCTTTTTTTTCCCAGAGAATCAAATCACTTTGAGACGCATCATTACATACCTGAAAACAAAGAGTAGCCAAATTCACTAGCTTGCTTTTTTTTTTTTAATTTAGGCTAGAAGCATAAGAACTGGGGCATATAGCTAGTAAAGCATAACATTGTGTCAAAGTTTAAAGGGATTCGAAAAGGAACTTTCATCCTCGTCACTTGGACTTATGATGCTCTATCCTTTCCAGGATGTGTGCATTCACGCTTGAGTCCCATTGAGTCATTGAGATTTGGCTCCTACTCTCCTTTGAGAAAAGAATCCTATCTCTGTTCAATATCACTTGCTCCCAGATGTTTCACATTAAGGAAGACTTCAACAGGGTATTGGAGTTCATTGCAAGTTCTCTCCTCACTTTTAGTCGGTCTTTTTTCTTAGGAATGATCAGTCCATACCTTCCAGCATCACTCTCAAGAGCGTGCCTTGACCTCCTTTTCAGGCAGGAGGTAATGAGCCAACTGTTTCTACAAAATGCTTTCTGAACAGGTTCAGCTCCAAGTAGCACATGAGAAAACTTGGGCAGCCCGATAGGTGAACCTGGCTGAAAATCACAGTAATGCAAAAAACATCTCACACTAAATCTGAGGATTCCCAGGCTGCCAAGGAGTTTTAGAAGCCTCTTTCCAACAAATATTACAGATTTAAATCTCTTGGGCAGTTAGTTTGGAAAATCCTTTATTTAAGCTGTCTAGTAGGGAAATATAGGGAGGAATAACCAACTGTCAGCCCAAGACTACACACACTTCAACTGTACTGTTACAGAAGAGGTACGTGTGCCACTAGTGTCTTCACTCTACCAAACAAGTCATCTGTCATGGGGGAAATTTTGTGTTTTTCCTAATATCCTCGACACCAGGCCTGACTCTGCAGAGGCCACAAACTTTCTGACCTCTGTCGTCTTCTCATGGTCAGTGTGGAAAAAGCCTTGTTACCTGTCACTTTGGCTCCATCCCAGTTGACTTAGCTGCCCGATGCCACGTTTTGCTCTTACACAAAGTGCTTGCAAATGTATTCCCAAGGTTTTGTTCCCCCGTGCACAGGCAGTGGTTTAACCCAATGCCACTTTTACTTCAGATGAAAATATTAAATTAATTTCCGTGGCAGAATGCAACAGGGCTTTGTAGTGCGATGAACAGACAGTGACCCAGCAGGGAGTGAGAGGAGTGTTTCAATGAAGCCTTCACCTCCCTTTGGCTCTGTGCAAAAGTCCCCAGCAGTACTGAGAAACATTTTCATGGGACAGTCAAATTTCTGCTGAATAGGATGAAAAGATGAAGAATCCCATTTCACTGTATTCAGCAGGCTCCTGCACACAGAAGCCCTGGTTAACATTTCTACTGAACAGAGCCCAGGGGCAGAAAATATATTGAACTCCCATAGTGGAGTACCAGTAATGGCTTTTTAAAACTATATCAATTTGTATCATTTGCAAAGCACGAATATTTAATCTGGTTTTAATTACAGAAACCTCCTAGATATTGTATTTCTTTTTCTCTCTTCCTCCCCACCCCCTTTTTCAATTTTGTTGTTGCTGCTGTTGTCCTGCACTTCCAGCCTCGCTCTGTTTTGCAAGGCCGATCCAGTCACCAGAATCCTTTTATCGCTCTGCTTTGAAAAAAGAATTGAATTTCTTTTGTACATTGGGATGAATTTGTAAATAACACTCGTTCAACAAATTTTGCTCCAAGGATCACTCTGGGAATATATTCAGATCAATATCATGCCTGTTAATATCACTTGAAAGTAACACTGCACAGCACCACAGTGAGGCTATGGGAATATCATCTTTAAAGCAGGGGGTCTGAGAAAGCCAAATGAGAAGTGTTGAGCAACAGGATATTGTTCATGCAGTCCATGCACTCATTCTCTGGAGCAGGGTACACTAATTATCTCCTAGTATTGCAGCAGCACACAGATAGGCTGACATGACAACTGTGCTAGGAGCTGTACATGCTGAGGTTAAAAAAAAAGAAATGAAATTATATAAAATAAAATAAAATGAAATGAAATGAAATG
>NW_010520436.1:0-37445 GCF_000687285.1 Phaethon lepturus
CCGGCGCTGCTCCTGCTCCTCGCTGCTGGACGAGGAGTGCGTTTACTTCTGCCACCTCGACATCATCTGGATCAACACCCCCGAGTGAGTGGACCGGGGAGGCTGCCGGCTCTGGGTTCGCCTTTGGTTGGAAAAAGGGGGGGGGGCGACGACGACACAGAAAGGGAGGGCGTCTTACGAAGAACAAATTCCCTGCAGAAATGGGAAGGGGAGGAAGGAATAGTTATTTGCACGGTCTCTCCTATTGCTTCCCCTGCGTCCTGCTTTTCCGCAGAGTTCCCCGAGAGGAAGCAAGCAGGATTTGACCACCTAGATTGAACAGGTAGCACCTAATAGCACCAACACACCTGCGTTCCTAAAATCTGTGGAGGAATATTTCCTTTGGGTGCTGCTTAGCAAAGGCTGCGGGATACTTTTCACTATGAGTCAGAAGCAGACAAAATGCCAAAAGTAGGATTTTGCCAGCCTGAATTTGTCTGACCGTTTTTCTTTCCAACAATTCGGAGGCTAGAAGGCTTCCTTTGACGCGGGGTGGCTCCTCGCCGCCTCTTACTGCTCTGTGCTGCAAACTAGTGCATCCCACGTGTTAACAGGGACATGTACAACGACCATTTCTATGCTCTCCTCTCCAAAAAGTAGTGAGCCAGAGCCTCCCCTAACTCTACAAACACTGCTTTGGTGATTTGTTCTGCTGCTGGGTTTCCTCGGAGCGGAGAGGATCTGTTCCTTGCTTTTACTGCTTCTTTCAGTGCTGGTAGTTACCAAAGTTCAAAGATATGAGGTTTTATCGCTTTCCCTTGCACAGGGAGGCACAGCAGCCTGTATGAAATCACAATTAAAAGGTCATTAGCCTTGTCAGTAGCCATGCTAATGAATATGTTGCAGGATCATCAGAAGGATTTTCATGGAAATTCTGTCCAAGGAGGCATGCCCAATCCCACAACCTTTACTCATGCAATCAATCCCATTGATAAGATTGCCCAAAATACCCTGCTGTTTTGAAGCCACAGAATTATTTGAATGACTTTCATGTTGTCTCTTTGATCATAGGAAGACTGTTCCGTATGGTCTCGGAGGCCCTTCTCGATCCAGAAGATCGCTGAAGGACATGGTGCCGGAGATGCTCGCTGAACCTAGCAGCAGATGCCGATGCGCCAACCAGAAGGACAAGAAATGTCTGAACTTCTGCCAGACAGGAAAAGATCTCTGGTGCGTCTATTGTTGCTACTCTTTAAAAGGCAGTGCCTATAAAAGGGATGGATTGTGGTAGACTTACTCATTTTGGCACTTGCCTAGTGAATAATCTCCCTAAAGCCTTGCCTCCTTACCTGAGTGCTCACACTGCTATGATACATACTATGGTTTGGCCCAGAAAGATGGCTTATTACATGCCTTGAGAAGTGGTTGATGAGATGCCTCACCTTGTGGACTGCAGACTTGGTGGTTCGTTTTTTTCTTTTAACAGCAGCACCTTTTGATTTTTAACAGGGCTCAGTCCACAGTGGAGAAAACCTCACGTTACCGCGACAAAGCTGGCAATTGCATCGGACCCAAATGCATGAGCCGACAGCTTGTTGACAGCAGGAAAGTGAAGCGGTGAGTTTCTTCTCATCCTGTTGTAGTTCCCCGAAGTAGCAATAGAGAGCACAGTTCACCTGTGTTCAGGTCAACGTGGGCTTCGCTGGTGATTTCAGCTGGAGAGTTTTGGAGGAATCAGTGAGGATATCTTGAGGATTTTTGTTCATGCAGTGGGTTCTTAGCTTCTGAGGACATGGGTGCTGAGCTCTGTCTGGCATCCTCCATTTGCTTAGAGGAAGCAGGTTTAGTTGTAGGCCTAAAGATACACCAAACTTCAGAAGATCATGAAATCATGAAATATTGGCAGAAATAAATACAGCCTGTCATTTTAGTGTACTATCTTAACTACTTAAAAATAATATGTCCCAACTATTCTAATACGAAGTTGAATCAGAATGCCTTTTCTTAGATACTTTACTCCATTTTACTGTAGGGGAAATGAAGATTACTGATCTATCCAGATTTTTAATATATTGTTTCTTCCAGCTGGTCTGGCTGGCTTTTTAGGATGCAGGAGGCAGATTTCTACCTGCCTTATCTCTTACGTTGCCCAATAAACCTGTGTAAGATGAGTATAGGACGTTAGTGATGTAAATGACTCCAAAAAGGTTAAGGAAAGGGAAAATGAAGACTTTAATTAATGTTTGAGCCCAATTTCATATTTGGGATTAGAAGTAAATTTCAGAACTGCCCTTCGTCTGTGCGTAGTAAGTTGAGTGGCAGCAGGCAGCTGTATCGGTGCACAGTGCAGTTCGGAGGCACATGCGTTGAACTTGGTGCAGCTACAAACCCCGCAGAGGAGAGGTCAGCTTTGAAGATGCGTGTTAGTACAGCTCTATCAGCTCTGGCTTTCAGCGTTCGGCCATATGCCCGGTGTAAAAGTATGGCATGCAGGAGTTTGCCCATACAAAAGTCGACTCTTCGGTGCTATTTTCAAAAGCAGAGCAGGATTTATGGGAGCAGGCAGCCTGACAATTTTGAGTGAGACTTAGGCCCTGAAAGTCTTAAATCACTTTTGAAAATGGGCCTTGCTTGCTTACTTGAAAAATGCACCCATTCATTGGAACCGGGATCAGGTTTACCTAAAAGAAACAAAACAACCCAAGAGAGTAGCACTGTAAGACCTCTTGATTGGATACGTGCTATTTAAGGAAGTCTAGGGCATCTATATTTGAATGAATATTTTAACTTATTTTAATATTTGCATTTAAATTCTAAATCCAATATTTCAAGTGGCTTAAGTTAGCATAATTCTGACAGAGGTATAGCAATCAGCCATTACTGAGGACCCCCCATGGCAGAAATCTAGACTGAGGCGTATTTAATCAAAAACTGAGTGTCTACACACTGGAGATGCACCTTCATTATCATAACAAGAAATGTATATTTCTTATTTTTGCAGGTTGGAAGCCATTGGTAACAGTATCAAAACTTCCTTCAGTATTGCAAAGCTGAAGGCTGAGCTCCAGAAAGGGCGGAAGCTGAAACACAACAGGGCGAACAAAAGGCAAAGCATCTGGGAAAGCCTGGAAGCATCCTAGTGGGAAGATGACCTGAATCTTTTTCCATCACACTTGCTGACAAAGCGTCACCAAAACTCTCTGTTGACTTCTAACGTTTGACAACAGCAAAAGGCCTCTCTGTCTGAGTGTTCACACAGCAGAGAAAAACACTAAGGAAGTCCCGTATTTGGAGGTATAAAAGCAAAGGATGTCATCATTCTGGAATTCAGATGGACGGGTAGAGGGGGTGAAGGGGAGTAACATGCATGAAAAGCCATCTTTCTGAAGAAACATTTGAATATTGTTTCTGGAATGTTACCCATCAATTGAGCAGCTTTCAGGGTCTACATCAAAAGCATTTCGCAAGGAAGACCTCCCAGATGTGCTTAGAAAGGACAGAAAGCACAATCTGAGTGGACAAACTTCAAAGCGAAAAACTCTACCTTTTGATTAAAATGCAAAAATGAAAGCCACAGTGCTACTTTAATCAGGACTTACTTACTGCATATATACATGTCTACCTCGCGTACTGTTTGTTGCACTCCTGCTAGAGTATTTTTACACCTTGTTATTGCCTTTACTGATCAGCTGCAACCCTTTGCCTTTTTTTCAGAAGTCTAGTTTACTTGTACAGCCAGAGTTATCTGAATGTGGGTTAGACGCTGTGGTTGTTTGTATAGTCAGAGTCTTTTGGTTTTGGATACCGAAGGACTCTTCAATATAAAATAAAATGTAGAGGACACTACTAGGTTTCCCATAACAAGGATATTTGGCTAACTGAAGTTCTAAAAATAGAAGTTGTTGTGTCTTACATGCCACCAAAAATGCACTGAAGTGGGGATGTACCAGAGGCTGTTGTGAGTTTTATTCAGTGCCTTGTTTGGTGTAAATGCATCGAGACAAAGGGTTGTTTTGAATTATGTCAAAAGGCTAATATTGGGTGAATGTTTATAGCAGCGAATTTGTTCACATTGTTGAATTTGCTGACAGGTTGAATCTTTTGTGCTTATTTTTTTGTGTTTTGTATTTATATTCACACAAGTTCTTCATTATATTTACCATGTTGAATACACATTGAAGTAGGCCATATTGGTCTATGCATGTTTTATGTATTTCTGTATGAAATTGGGAAATGCTTTATGCCTATCAAGGTAAATATCTTCAGAAATAAATATTTTTAATTACTGTATTGGATTGTTTTTCATATGCCCTGTGTTTTCTGTAGGCTGTGGCTCCCTGATCACAGAGGTAGATCACCCCACGTACAAAACTGACCTAGGTGAAGTGTGTGCACATGATTGCCTTTCTGTCAGATTAGCCAGATCACAACATAGAAAGGTTATGCCAGGTGTGAGACAACAGATAATACTTGTTCTAGCTTCAACCTTGCTTATCAAAATTTCATGGTGAAATTTGAAGTGGCCAAATGAACTTACCCTGGAGCAGCACTCTCACGTGGCTGATCCAACAGTACAAATTCTAATGTTTGGTTTATTGTACCATTAAAATATCACTGGTAAGGGGTTGGATATGCATGAAGTAGAGGAGAAAATGCACACATTGGATGCTTTGTGGGCTATATTGGACTAGGCTGTGTTATGTTACTTATTACCATGCTATCCCAAAAAGTTTCACCCCAGCCCACGGAAGTTAAAGATGGAGACCTCAGTGGAGTCTGGCCCAAGCCCAGGAAAGAGCTAGAGCAATAGTCAAACTTTGCATGTCTCCAAACGCTTTGGCCTGAAGTGGTTATAGCTGAAAGACGCTTAAAGCAAATAAATGGATTTAATCATCTGTGATCGTACTGGGGGAAAAAAAAAAGCACCATGGATAAAACTGAGTGGTTTGTTTTTTTTTAAAAACCAAACTTTTACAAACAAATACAATACAAGGTGTGTTGGCACTTAACACTGAGAGCAGTCACTGTTAAAAATTTCTGAAATTGTTCTGGATTTCTTGTCAATATTCATTTGCTTGCAGCGTTTTTCACACCCAAACACGATAAGGCTGAATAAAGCCCATAGCAGGTTTCCTTTATGCTGTTCTGCTACATTTTGGGGCAGTAATTCAGTGGAGAGATGCCAGCACCGGCAGCCCGGGTCTGACAGGAGATAAACAGGATAAATGGTGCCATGGGTGGGCTTTTTAGTAGCCCAAATTCAGGGCCAGCTACTCAAGGGATTCTTGAGAGACCATGATAAAAAGAAACCTGTTTCTTCTAGGGTTTTCTGTGCACACGCCTGGCCGTCAAAGCTGGCTTTCCCTCCCTTTCCCTCCCTTTCCCTTCCCTCTCCCTCTCCCTCTCCCCCATTGCTTGCTCGCGCTGCAGCTTTGTGTAGTGAAGGGCACCCACCGGCTTTTTGGGGAAGGTGCGGTCCCCAGAGCCGTGCGAGGTAAAGCGAGAGCCCCGCACAGCACCGAGCCCGAGCGGCATCGCGAGGAGCACGAGGAGGGTGAGACGCCCCATGCCAGGGCCTTGCGGGCTGTGGGGAGAGCAGCCGAAGCCATTTTGTGCTGCCCAGCCTGCGCCCCTGCCCCTGCCCTTGCGCTGGTTACCTTCTGGCACAGGAGCGTAAGCGGCGGCTTCCTCTGGTTTGCGTGAATGAGCTGGACCGAACCAGAAGTTAACCGCCTGCCCGTCCGGCTGAATGAGCAAACGGGAACATGGAGCGTTTTGTCGTCAGGCTGGCTCACGTGCCAGCGCCAGGCCCCTCCCGGAGGTTTGCTCCTTCTCAAAGCGAGCTCCGAGCGGAAAGAGGTTCAGTCACTCAGGCCCGAACCCCCGGTGAAGAGAAGAGAGGCGTGGTATGTGCTGGGGTTTATGGCACTGACCACAGAGCAGTGTAAAAGTACATCCTCTTGTATGTAAAAGTACATTCTCAGCTTCTGATAAACGACATGAGCGAAAAAATACTCTACGTGAAGCCAAGGGAAATACTGTGCTGACTGCAGAGGCAGGGCTGCAGTCAGGGCGCTCATTCTCCTAGCTAGAACTAATCTCACTTTTTCTCTTAAAAGTAAACCTTTCACGGCCGTGATCTGTCTCCTTTTTCTGCGAGAGATTTCTCTAATCCAGGATGAAATTTAAGAAGGGGGAAGGGAAGCTTATAGAGAAGAGGGCCACTACTTTCCACAGTGGCCATACTCTAACAGTCCCAAAACACACCCGATGTATGGCTGAAATTCCAGCTCGCACCCAGAGCGAGGAAAGTCCCCATTCCGGAGCTGTCGGCAAATTCTATCTATCTCCCTCCTCTGATTTTTCCGGGGTTTGCCATGGTCATTTCTGAAATTGCAAAAAGTTTCACAGGAAAAGACAACTATTTCTCCCCCAAATTAAACTTGTACTTATTTTTATTCAGCGCTGTGTGTAATTCTTTCTTGCTCAGCTGGTTTATTTTTATTTTCTCTGCAAAAAGGCTGTTTTGACTATATGTCAGAACAAGGTATACAATAAAACAAAGCTTCGACATGTGAGTCAGGCTTCAAGTCAGGAAAATACTACAATGCTACTGAAATTCTTTCCATCTTATCTACATATTTCTGACCTAATTTTTCCAGAAATGGCAGCTCTAATCTGTACCATGTTATCATGAACTGCCCCAAAATAATTCACGCAGGATGTCCTAATGTTGCCTATAGAAGTTACCAAATACCAGCCTCTTTGTTCATGTTTCCTTACATTAGGCTAAATTTAGCCACCAAAACACACTTCTATATTTACAAACACAGAATGAGCTGGACAAACTGCTGTGGGAGTGCTATCTGATGTTTACTTTCTTCACACTCAACTGTTTGCCTCTGTGTATATAAAACCATATCAATTTTGACTTCGTCTGCATCATGGTGCTATTATTAGGTTCCTTGGGTAGAATTCCAGCTTCCATCCGCAGCCGATATCTTTATTTAATTTACTGTTCTTCCTTCGTGACCTAGGAAACCAAAGGACGGAGTTTTTGATTAATTAGAGGAGAATGCTTGGAAGCTGTGATGGTGAGTGTAAGTATGCGAAGAGACAGAGCGCCACAGATAAAGTACAAAGATAGCGGCAGGATCGTTTTTCCTGAGGTAAACATCGTGCGAACGACATTTCGGAAACTTAGCCAGAATGGGTGTTCGTGTCTTCCTTTATTTTATATCTCTGATCAAATCTGAGCTAGGTGAAAAATGATAGGGAAGCCTATTTTGCTATTTCTCAGTATGGTTAAACAATCGGCTGGCATGTCTTAGCGGCGTGCCTGGGACAAGTTCCTCTGCTCTGACCAGGTCAAGGAGACCTGAATTCTGCCTGAAGTCCACCGGGTCAGTCGGTCAGCCAACAATTCCCTCAGCTTTAGAGGCATCATTTATGCCAATGAGACAAGAGCAGAATTCGACCCAGAAAGGCTTCGTTCTTTCTGATATCACCACGATGGGGGCAAACAGACACCAATTTCCTGATGCTAGCACAGGGCTCCAGTGTCTCTTGCTGCTCCTGGTCTGGGTTTGGTTTTTCTGTTGGGTTTTTGTTCAGTATTTTTTTCCCCCCTGCAAGCATTTGCTAGTAACAAATTAGATAAATATCACTTTGGTAAGCAATGGGGCAGTTTGCCTCTGGCTCAAGAAAGCTATGTTCAGAAATGGATGAGCCCCGTGGAGTTTGTGGTTTCATTGACCTCTCCAACTATTTTGGGGGCTGCAGAAATTATTTGAGTTCATCAGCTGTAATTCAAGCCCACACTGTTGTTGTTGTGTTTTTCCCCCCAAGAGGAAATAAAAAAGGAAACAACCCTAAGCCTAACCTTTTTCTAGTGAAAGGAAAAAGTTATGTGATGTGCCAGTCACTAGAAACAAAGTCAACCTCTAGTCTGGCAAGAAGAAAGTAGCACTGTATTTTGGTTGTATATATTGCATTTACATTTTCCTCTGCTTTTTTCATCTCTTTTCACAGACACAATTCAGCCAAGCACTTGGTGAAGTGTCCATCACGAAAAGTTAGCCAGTGCCCTAAGGACTTCTTGTGCCAAGGGACGCACATGTATTGAATATTTTGATGGACCAGAGCTTCTCCTCTTGTCATCTTTTTCATCTTCATTTCAGTTCTATTGTTGCAAGAGATCTGTTTTGCTGCTTATTTTCATCTTCTCTTATTTCTAACAGGAGCATAAAGCAGTGATATTCGCAAACCAGACAGCAAACTAAAGTGGACAGAAAAATTAGGCAAAGGGTGCCTGTTGTATTCTTATCAGAAGTGTGCAGGCCTTTAAGTTGTGTATTTGCCTGTGGAAGGATTTCCAGGTAGCTGGAAAGTGACTTAATCAAGAGCAAGGCTCAGCCCTGCAAGGAGTTAAACTCTGTGCCCATCAGCTGCTCATGAAAACACATTCATGTAAATGTGCACAGACTGCCTGGGAGCTTCAAAGGATCGGAGGCGCTGGGTACTTTGCGGGACCAAACTCCCTCCTCAAGGAAGTACGGACTTTTCCTGTACTTCTTTCTACCCTGAACTTGTTCACTCGCTTCAGTGAGCATCCCTCAAGTAGCATAAGCGAGCAGAAAACAAGAACCATGATGTTATCTGCAGGAGAGGTGCCTTGAGAGTGCCCTCTGGGTCCTTCCCTCACGACTGTAGGTCCCGTCTGACCTCAAGAGAGACACCTCTTTCCTCACACATGGGCCGCCCAGCGCATCCATCAGGCCGCTGACTTCATTATGTGGCAAGGCAAGCAGGGATCAAAGAAGCCGTGCTGCTGAAATGAGTGATCATCGCTGGGCTGCGCAGAGCCTACCTTGCGCGACGCGGCTGCCGGCATGCTCCTCCGGGGATGGGAGAGAGGGTGGCTGCAAGTCACAGGTCACACCAGCAGCCCTGCTCAATCTCCTGGAAACGTAGACCACGCTTCCCACGCATCCGTGGGTTCGCCCCGGGTAGTGCCACCCAGGCAGCAGCTCCCCTTTCATACGTGTGGTCTCAAAATGACCCCACAGGTTTTATCAGCATCTTATAGCAGACTTTTCTGAGAAAGCATCTCAGTCAGGAGAGCTGTCCACTCATCCCAGTTTCCTTCTTGATGGACTAAACTGGTGTCACTCAGGTGAACCACTAATGTCACCAGCCCAGAAGTTTTTCAGGGTATCAGTCATGCAGATGCAGCATACGACTGTGAAATCCACAGATACCTCTACAGAGGTTCCTTTGTCCATGTTTCTTCTATGTATTCATAAGAAGAATATTTTCATAATTAAAAAAAAAATTTACTCCCCTGTCTTTCTAAAATCTTGCGGCTTTTGCTGAGGACTTGGCCTGCAGTTTTTCCTCCTGGGTCTCTGCTAACCATTACATCATTCTGGGTACACATCCAGCAGGACGCTTTGCAGCGATGCGCTTACCGACGGCTTCCAAACAATGTGCATTAAGGCTGTTAATTTAATTTTTCTTCACCCTGAGTCTGCTTCATCATAAGCACAAGGACGTCTTTCACCTGGCTGAAAAGCGAAGTGCCTGTGAGTGCCATCCTTTGCCCTGAACTGGCGATGGGTTGGATTGCTTGTTCCGACGTTGACCCTTTAGGCAAGTCAGAAAGTTGGCTGGATATTACTCTACAGTAAAAATTTATTCTTTGAACTAACCACTTTCTGCTGAGTAATTATTTTTCTCCACAAACATTTCTATAAATGTCTATACATGCACAGGATTCAACTTTCTAAGCAAACTACAGCCTTTCCTTCCCCACCCCTGTATTTTTTCTTCTCTCAAGCATTTCTGTGCTGTTCCTGTGATCAAACAGAGCTTTTGTGAGCTGCTTCTGTGCAAAGCTGTGATCATAGCTGTTTTTTTAGCCTGTGATCCATGAACATCTGAAGAGCCCTGAAACGTGATTAAGGGATGCAAGTTCATATGTGCTTTACAACAACCTGCATATGTGAAATTCCTGGAACAGTTTGCACTTCCACTGGAAATTTTTTGATGGTCCACATTAAAAATGAATTAAACCTGTGTCTTCTTATACATGGAAAGTAGGTTTGAAAAAAAGTTGCAAAATGAAGTTGTCAGCATAGGAAAGTGCAGAATTGAGTCCAGCCACATAACCAATAAGAAAGATACTGTTCTGATAAATAAGTATCTGGTTGTATAACTACATTATCAGGTATCAGAGCCCTGGTCAGGATAGCCAAATTCTGGAGGTGCCTTTGCAAAAGGTGCTTTGCAAAGGGTGCTGCTGTTCACTGTTATGCAGAACAGTTGCTCCTGCCTGGACTTCCAGTCTGTTCAAATAAGCTCATGTTGTTTACGCGGATTTTTTTACTATGAGGTCTACAAGCAGAGAGTGTATTTGCCCTCAGTTTTCCCTCTCCAGACAGCACAGTTGGAGAGCTCTGAATGGTTTATAGGCTAATTAACAGCAGACCACAAGTTCTGGTTTTGTTTTTTTTCTTTCCTTTTTGCTGCATTCCAGTTTGTTTAGCTGCTCGGCAGGGATCTGCCAGGGACATTGTTAAGGAGACAAAGAACCTCTGGCTTGGGTGACATTAGCGTGCTAAGAGGTGCCTCCTTTTCACCCGACAGCCTAACCAAATTGGATCAGGTATCGGAAAGACGGACAAAACGTCGGAGGACATGAAATATGCAGCAAATGACTGACTTGCACATCCTACCTGGCTCTGGCTACAGTAACACCTTTGCAGGGGAGCTGATGCAGAACTGCCCTTCTCTCTCCACCTGACAAGCTCAAACAGCTGATAAATTACCAGAACTAATTGTTGCCCTGACACGCCTTTGATCCCTGGAAGAGTCAATTTATAAATGACGAGCTCCTTTTCCATGCCACCGCTGATGGAGCTGTTGAAACAGTTCTAAAATCAATAATCCCTGCAGTCTGGGGATCCTTTAGTTTTCCCCCATTTATTCAGGAGGCAGTTCAAAGTGTCTGCAAATGCTCTTTTCCATCTCTTCCCAGCACCCTGCCCAGAAAGAGTCAGGCATTGCCACAGGAGTGAGGCTTGGTAAGGAAAGCGAGCATCTGAAAAGCAGGCTAAACCCAGACAAACACTGAGCAGGAAAGCAGGACGGTCTCCAGATCAAACTCTCAGCCACTTCTCTTCAGGAAGAGAAAACTGTCAAAAATAAGGGCAGAAAGGCAAGGTGGGAGAATTTTGCATGATAAGCAGCACCATGGGGAATGGTAGCATCTTCAGGGTGGTAGCTGAACAGAAATCCCATTTATGGCTCTTAAGAGTCCAGCTTCTACAGGGAGCCCAGCTTGTCTGTTCCCCTGTGGCATGCTGCCTCTCGCAGAGGCAGAGCTCCTGGAGGCCTGCCGGCACACTTCTCCTTCACTTGTGGTTATGGTACAGCAGAGCTCCAAGAGCTGGGATAAAAAAAATCTGCTACAGGCTTCTCTGCATGTGATTTCAAGTGGCCAGAGTCCACCCCACCCAGCAATCATTGCACTTTCTTGTTTTGTTGAGTGCAAACCTGGCTTCACCGACCTGAATGTACAAGCCAATATTTAGCCAAATAGAGTCCCCATGGGTGGGACCTCATGTGCAGAATTTGGCCCTAGACCTGTATTGCAAGAGCGTGTCTTGACCACCACATGATGCAGAACCCGATGAAACCTCATCCTTGGGCTCTTTGAGCAAGTTGCTCTTTTGCAACAGACCCCTTTACAGAGTGGTCAGGATACTCCAGAGGTCATGTTTCTCTTACACAGTCATTTGATGGCTTCCTTTTTCTTCTTTTTTTTTTTTTTTTTGTGGAAAAATTGCACCTAAGTATAGAAGGATACTTAAATTAAGAGGAGATCTAGGAGAGCTGTGTCCTCAGCTATCACAAGTCAGCATAGCATCTGTGATCAGAGCTTGCTGAACCTCTAGCAAGAGGCATCACCAGAGCAGAAACAGTCCTCTCATTCAACAGGAATAGTGGCTGTCACCAGCGGTGGTCATGCAGAGAGAGGAGCAATGTTTCATTTCAAACGGAAGGAAAATTTAGCTGAATTCTGGTGAGCACCCTCACAGCAATGCCTGTAATTTTTAAACAGGAGAGAGAAAGGGTGATGTTCACTGCTCAGCACCCAGGATTACGAGCACTTGCCTTCCAGCAGCCCAGCTCACAGGGAGTGTAAGCACCACCCCTGGGCTCATCTGGGACCCCGTTTTCCTTGGGCCATTAGAAACAAAGGACAACTTAGAAGAAGAGTGCAGTAACAGTGCTTGGATTTGAAAGAAAGTCCTTGACCTGCTCTTGCTGGTGTTTGCCCATTTTCCAGTTGTGATAACAAATCAGGAGGACTCCAACAGGGCCTGGATTACTCCTGGGAACAAAGTTTGAGTTTTGAATCTAAAAGTTTTGAGTCTAAAGCCTGGACTCAGCATCATTACCACTCACCAATTTTTGAAAACACAGCCTAGAAGTCTTCTATCTGGAAACCTTATTCGCACGCAATCCTGTCTTTCAGCACAATCACTTTTCCTGTGCCTTGCCATTCTGATGAGAGAGGGCTCATTAGAAAAATGGACCACCACGACCCAAGTGTATGCATGAGCCTGGAAGAACAGGAGGTGCTGACCAATGCTTCACTTTCCGTTCTCCCCTGAAAGCTTGTACACAAATGTGATGGTTTTTAATGCAGCTCAATGTGGTTACTCCAAAGCTATCTGGGGCCTGGCCACCAGCGCTTGTCCTCACCACAGGCAGAAGAGCTCCCCAAGAGTGAAATTCCTCTCTCGTGTCCCCTGGACTGAGGAATGCTTGAACTGAATCACAGCATCCATTACAGAAAGAAATAACTGAGATGTTATTAACTCTAACTAACTGTGACTAATAACTGAGTGAAGGAAATGGCACATGCACATGGCTTATACAGGGAGATCCTGCTTTTGTCCGGCCTAGTTCTTCACTGTCTTACCAACCTTGGAAGTTCTCCAGACCTTCTGCCTGGGTAATGTGCAGGTGATGCGTAGGGAGATTATTCTTCAGGCTACAAGAAGGACTTAGGGCTGAGAAATAAACATGAAAAAGTTCCTTGATTATTGTTGAATGGAGTTAGATGCAATGTGCAGTCTTCCACTGGAGGGAGAACTGAAACTTTTTGTGAAGTGAACAAGGGTTTGGGGATGACTTTACACCACCAGCTTGTGTAGTAAACTGACGGGAAGCTTATGTAAGTTGATAGCCGCAGAGGAAAAGAGAAATCTGTCTCAAAAATATGATTTCTCAGACTAGGTCTGGAGAACAGCCTTAATCACTGTGCGCTCTAGGGAACTACATCTTGAAGAAGCAAGATGAGAGGTAGGAACAATACAAGAGTGAAATGAGACTGAAGAGACTCAGTCTTGTGCAGCCTCTTGCTGCAAGTTACTTTCTGACCCTAAAGGTCCCATGAAACTCCCAATGAAGAATTGCCTTCCAAACAGGAAGGACAATAAGAATGTGCAGAGATGAGCAGAGCACGGTGATCAACTCAAAGTCCTCAGTCTGGTATTAATTTAGTGGCAATTCAATACTGAGCAATTTATTCTTAGGATGCTATTCACCCTGAAGTACCAGTATGCTTCCCAGCTGAGTAAAGGGTTTAGAAGCAGACATGTTTTTCAGATTAGTTATCATCCACTAAGCCAGCAATGAGGATGGAGCAAAGGAGACGTACAGCTGGCCTAATTTTAGGAGAAACAGTTAAGCACAAAGAGTCTAGGAGTTCTTCAAGGAAATGAGACAATTGCTCCCAAGATATTATGGCATGTGTATATGATAGAAGAGGTGGGTATGGGCCAGAAGGACAGGTTGATATGGACAGGCTGGAAATAGGACAGTGGGGTAAGTGTGCAGGAAGGTCTGCTGGCAATGCAGAGAGACCTAGTTTAATCTTACCTAATTTACACAGTTGACTGATGCACCTGTACTGGGAGGAGTTTTCCTCTGGAGGCATCTTCCTTGACCTTGTGAAGGAGCCTTCGGAGGGATGGCAGTCACAGACATGAAGTTAGGACCACATCCAC
This sequence comes from Phaethon lepturus, assembly GCF_000687285.1. Lineage (NCBI taxonomy): Eukaryota > Metazoa > Chordata > Aves > Phaethontiformes > Phaethontidae > Phaethon > Phaethon lepturus. The sequence continues at coordinate 14,061 of NW_010520436.1, forward strand.
CTTATCTTCATGAAGTAACATTTGAGGAATGCAACCATATTAAACAGATGGAATGTTTTGGGGACCACTGTATTCAGTATCTAATTTTCTTATCGGAAATATGAATTTTCCACAGAAGATTAACAGGGCAGCTATTTATCAATTGTTTTCCCATAGATAAATAATAATCTCCCAATATGTTCCAAGAGGTAAGCAAGAGCAAGATGCATTGTATAACAGCTACGCAATAAAGTGAAGGTGTGGTGAAGAAAATAGCATAAAGGAAGCTCTTGGCAGGAGAAACTCATCTTCTTAAGCTGGCTTTCTAGGACAGGTTTCATTACCCTGAATCAACTCTGAGGAGGCAACAAGACAGAGGGAAGAAAGAAGCAAGAGAGAAGCTAGGCTGAAGAGAATTTGATTCCCATGAGATGTTGAACGAGGCTAGCTCCTGCAGCCTGGCCTACCACCCTCACATAGCTGGGCTGAGTCAAGAGGAAGAGATGACTAGCTTTGATTATCATACTGAGAAAAAAAAGAAAGAAAATTTCTACATGCTCTTTTCTGACTTAGTCAGCTATTTGGGGAGCCTGTCACACCCAGGAAGTGTAATTTATGTCACACACTTCCAGGACAATCTTTCATTGGGAAATCTTCTGCCCTGAAAAAAGGGGAAGGGTAAAATACAGGACGCAGTTCAAAAATAAGATTATTGGGAAGTGGTAATTTCAGTGTGGTTAGAAAGGATGTAGAAACAGCATCGAAGCTGTTGGTCTCAATAGCATCGAGTACATGCCAGGATCTCACTGAAGATCAGTTCTCACAGTACTCACTCCCAGTTTGAAGAAATCTTGTGTGCATGCTGTGTGTGACTACAATGAGAAAGTCAGATCATTTAGACAGCACTGGCATTCCTTGACAGAGTTAGTTTAAGCCCTATTTCTCAACGTGAGTTTGGCTGGTGAGAAAGTTGAAGTCAGGATGGGTCAGCTGAAGTTTCCAGAGTGGTATCAAACATGAGGACTGAGCAGGTCCAGGCCCAACTATGCTCTGCCCTGAAATATCTAGGTGACGTCAGTGAACAGTTATGCTAGATTTGAGTCAGGTGGGTACTCAGTGAAACCTGATGAACTGACTTTCTGTGCTGAAGATAGAGAACAAAGTTGTGAGATGGGGCCACCTTGATTTGAATTGATTTCTCGTTAATGTTTGACAGCAGAGGGTACTGCCAGCTGCTGCAAAAAAACTATTGTAATGGAAAAAAAGTGTTCTCCTCAGGTATCTAATATCCACAGCCAGTCACAGGTGAGATGTGTGTCTACTATTACTTTGGATAAGCTGAAATGTTGTCTTTCTCTTCACTGGATGAGAGGATCAAGATACAGATAACTTGTAAATTGATCTTGACCTTTCACTGCAGACAAAAATAAGGGAGAGAACAATAGTCTATCTCTTGTGCTTTTATGAACAAGTGCACATAAACTTTTGTTGACTTGTCTCCTACTCCAGAGACCTGTATACAGCTCCAAAAATGGAGCAAGCTTAGTTTATCTCCTTTGTTTAATGAGAAGTTTACCTGACAGAGATGCTGCCCTCAAGTTCACAGGGACTCGTGTTTGTGTTTTGCAGGACTGCAATGACACAAAGAGCTCTGCTGGGATGCAGGGAACTGTGTTACTCATTGTTGGTGGTTCTTGTTGAAAAGGTTGAGGCAATGCCCATAGACTTGAATGAAAAGTAACAGTAAGGATGGCACTTGCTAGAAGTGAGTTTTCTGGTCAGGCATCGTCCTCTAGCACATCCCAGGTTAGTGGCGGCACTAACACTGAAAGCAACAGAAGGTGATTAGAGGGATAAAAAACATGGTCAGTATTCATGTCCAACCAACCAACCCAATTTCCAAAATTTTTATGACTAAGAGCATAAGAGGAAGGTAGACAGGGAGGGCATGGGAGTTACATACTAAGATACCAGAGGTGTTATGAGAAGTTCAAGGTACTAAGGATATATGCTGGCTATAAATAATGGGACTAAAGCATCACATTACACAGAAAATATATCAGTCTGGAAATCTTACAGGAAGCAGATTTCTTCTGAGGTTCTGAGTAACGCCTAGTTCTAACCCTCTGGCAGACAATAAAAGATTAGCTGAAATCTGGAGGTGCAAAGTCTGCAGCGTCTTAAGCAAGCCCTGCCCCTGTTGTACTCTTGAAGTCACATTGACTTCAGTGGGGCTTCAGCCTGTGCCAAAAAGTATCAGAGATGACTTTTCATAGGGGCTTCAAGAATTCATTGACCTGGGGTGCAAAGTCATGGAGAAAGCTAGACAGCCCCAGCCCCACCGTTTATAGCTCCCAGCAAAGTGCACAACTGCTGAGAATTTTTATGTCACCCTTTTCCAGCTGCTGATACCAAGCCTTCCATACTTGCCTGAGTAATGCCACCGTTTCTTCGTTGTTGATATTTCTCTGTTTCCCAGTTTATTGATTTATCTTTCAAGAACTTAATTTTGCTAACACATTCATAACAGTTTGCCATTCAGTGCCAGGTATTAAATCATGACAGGAACAGTCAGTTAAATTGAAAGTGAGACTTGAGTCTGCAGCTTGTTCCTTAAATGCTTGCAGTGACAATTTAGATATATTTAACCATTTTCCTGGTAATATTTCAGTTCAAAAGTCTGATTCAGACTAATTTGTTTGGGAAATTCAGTTTCAAACTCATGTTCTTCTTCCAGGGTTTCACTGGGTTGCATCACAAAAATTACATTATGTAATTTTGCATTCAGGCATAGATAAAAGCTGATGTGGAAAGCTGGGTGAACTGAAATGCTTCCGTGTTGCTTCTCCAACACACGACGTGATTATGGGAAAGAGAGAACTGGTGAAAAATGTTCTCTATCATAAAAGAAAGACTTCAGTACCACAGCCCTTAATTTGGAACAAAGTAATGCTGACATAAGACGTAAAAATATTTTCCGCTGTGAATCAGGTGCCTTGGCCAAGTCTGGAAAGATCTGAATTCTTTTTCTCTTTATATTTGAAAATGAAAAAATGTACTGTTATCAGGACTTGTCATAAAAATAGATGCATTTTATTTAACATGTCAGCACTTGCTTCTTTTACAGCTCTGCAATATTCTGAATGTATTTTTTCTGACCTCTTAACTAAGTTTCCAGTGTAAATGAGTTACAACTCAATAACTTGGTATTCAAGGTTGCTAAAATTTTGCAATTTTGTGGTATATGAATACACCATCTGTTCTTCCTAATAAGTAGCTATTTTTAAATTATATTTTATATATTTTCTCTTTGACGAAGAGCCTAGGAAACAGCTTAGTAAACTCTGACACACCAGACAGAAATAACTTCAAAGGATTTTGATGAATGTTTCCCTCCAAATACAGGAGTATTCCGTCACATTGAGTTATTCATAATGTATGTTGTTTAGCAGACACTCAACATATTTACAAGGTACAGAACTTATTTTCAGCAGTTTATTTAACAGAGCTGGTGCATGATTTTCAAACAAAATACTTTTTATTAGGTACTATATTCTTTGGGAAATAAAAAAGATGCTCCAAAGTGTTTCTGGATTTTTTTTGATGAAATGGGAGAAACAGACCTTTTTCTTTTGGGAACTTTGCCTATGCCATTTGTTTCCTCTATATTCTTTTGCTACTACTTTCCTGTTTTTTCAGTTATGAAATGGTTAAATGTGGGGAGAGAGAAAGGAAAGAGGAATAACCGTTGAGAACAGAGAAGGGAGAAAAGTTTCAGTCCTCATTTGTTGTTAAAAATAGGCCGGTCTGTTACAATGATCCTCTCCCTTGTTGCTACTGGTGTAGCAACAGCAAGCTTTTAGAGAACTGATAGGGAAAAGTCACTTTATGGCTACTGTGCCTCAAGGACTCTACTACTATTTTAGGTTGTCTTGATAATTTTGCTTAAGTAGACCAGAGAGGCCTGGGAAGTTTGGTTTGGAACAGCTATGCAAAATTCAGCTTTCTGAAGATTGCCATTTTCTGAGAAAATGAGCCAAAGGGTTCAATCTTGCCTCTCCCTTTTCCCCAGCTGGCTGCGTCTCTCTCCTGCACTTTTTGGGAGGGTACCCTCTCTCCCCTACCGAAGTCCTTACCCTGTGCCTTGCCCGTCTGTTTGGCACAGAGGCAGCAAAGGCATGAAAGCTGGATTCCACCTTGAGAAACGCTTTTGGCCGCAGGCTCTCAGGGATGCCCGCAGCTGGCAGGAGCTGCAGGCAGCCCACCACATCAGTGATGGCACCTGCCGAGGTCACTCTTCAGGGACATCAGAGGACTGGGAGGTGTGGGGAGGAATACATCAACAGAGGTCAGAGAACTGGAGAAGTGAGACAGGGATGCAACGTACCCATCTGCAGATGGAGCTGCAGCACCGATGGGAACCGGAGACGAGACACTTGGGAAAATTAGGGCATGGAGCATCTATCACTCTTTCTCCAGCTTGCCTGGAATATGTCATTTCCTACTCAGCCTCCCATTTCACAGCTGTGACTTTTTCATCATGTTCTTTTCAAAAGAAAACAGGTCTGGCTCCTAAAGACGACTTACCACAGTCCAGCCCTGAGTGCCCCCCTCTAGCTGGTCTCTCTCTCTTCCAGCTGTCCGTCTCTTGGTTTTAATGAAGTGAAGCCATAACAAAGTCCGGAGAACACAAGGGCAATTCAGTACTGGATTTCTTTCAACGGTGCTAATTCCTCTGGCCTTTACAGGGGCATTGAACCAGAAACACACCTCAAATGGGTAGAGGGTAAAACAACCCAAACAAACAAGCAGGGGAAACAAACTGGAAGGTTAAAGAAAAGATAACCTGTGCCTGTTCTTGGGAAAGTAGTGTTTTCTTCCAGCTCAATTCACCCCATGGCCAAGCAGGTCAGGGCTGCTGGTACTGGGTAGCTCACCTATGAAAACAAATATTCCCCTGTTGGATAAAGTGCCACGCTGTTGATATTCAATGCCTTTTCAGGTTTTAAGGCTCTCCAGACCAAGTAAAAATCAGCCAGGCTAATTAGCGTGTGCAAGTCTTTTGTCCTGATTGTGTTTTGTGTACCAACGTACATGTAAGAAAACAGGACCTCCAGGAGGGTGCAAGAGCATGCAAGAGAGAAAGAGAGGAGGAGAGGAGTGTGTGAATGCACCACAGACAAATGAGTGTGTGTATGTGAGAGACAAAGAGAGACCAAGGAGCCTTTTCTTATCGTCAGAGATATATTAGAAGATTTCTTCTTTTTAAAGAATGACAACAATGACATGTGATAAAGAAATATGGATAACGGGGCATTTCACATATGTAATTCATTCCACTGAGCTATATAAATCTTGTTGCCTGTGCATGACTTCTTAGTCTGGAAATGATGAAGAGAGATAAGCGATAAGAGCACAAATCAGCAGCTTCTGCAAAGTGATATGCCGAGCTGTAGATTTCCTTCCCGGCTGGAAGGCAGGCGTGCCAAGAGACACTGCATGTGCAGCAGGAGCTGCTGTCTTACCTGGAGGGAAAATGTCACCAAACACAGCACGAGCTGAGATTTAGCAGCAGCAGTGCACTGTCTGCCTGTGTGCAGCAGTTTCGGGCTCCCACCAAATCCAAAGCCGAGCAGAAGTGGGGAGTTAAAAGCTGCCGTTTCTCATAGACACTAGCTGCAAAATACGGCGACTCGCAGCTGACTGCTGGCCCTTCTGTGTGTTGTTCGAAATCCGGTCGCCCTTTGGCACTCCTTTGGCAGGTTGCCTGCTACTGCAGGGCATTAGCTTTGGGCTACCCGTAATTTTTGGAGAAAAAGTGACTCAGTGTTAAGAGATGTCTCTATCATCTGTAGGAAATAATGTGTGACATCGTCCTTGCCTGTGATCATCAACTCGGTCTACGTAGTCTGATGAAGAGCTCTTGGGTTAACAGTTTAATTCTTTCTCACTTCAGCTTGGACCCAATGTAGTATCGTGCAAGGAAATTATTTCTGATGCCACTGTTTGGTTTCCGTTGTACTCTTTCTTGCCAGGAGAGAACTATTCTGGATATACAGGCGCAGATTATTGTACGTAGATCATCAGTTTTTTGGAATACACCACAACTCTTCACTGTTGATAAAAATTTATGAGCTTGCCTACGTACTTTTTAGGTGAGTCACTAAATCTAGGGAACTTGGGAGCCAGCCTACATGCAAAACTGGAGAACAAAACCCCAAAATCAGTTTGTTATAGTGCAACCCTCCAGCTGAACAAGGGCTCTAGATTCACAGGCAGGAGGATTCATTCACACTGCCTACTGCGTTTCCGAAAGGCATGCACTGACCAACAAAAAAACCCTCTAAAAATAAGAAGGAAGCTCTTACTCCAGAATTAAATATACTATTGTCATGCACCTGAAATTGATACAAAAAAAGTCAAACTGAATGCGAAGAATCACTGAGGCAAAAGAGCATCCACGTAGTTACTCAACAAAACAAACCAAGATGCCAGTTAAAATTGCTTTGCTTCTAGTAGTGAGTGTTTTTACATTGACAAAAACCCTTAAAAGGTGCATATGCTGGAAACGTGACCCCCTTGACATTCCAGTTTTACGCATTGCGTGCTGACGTACGCCTGCTTGAGCAGGGTGAAAAATAAAGCTTTTCATATCCAGCCTCAGGTTTCTACACAGCTGGCTCAGACGTACGATACCACAAAATTGGTAAGGGCCGTAGCAGGAGAGACTCAGGCCTGTTTCTCTTCACTGTTTCTCCAGGGTGTGTTTGATGAGCGTGTCCCAGATGAGTTTGGACTGAAACACCAGGGCTGGTTGAAGACCCAGCTGTTTCCTTGCCTCTTGTTGTCTGAAGTGAGGCTGACAAAATTACTTGGTCGTGCCAACCGGTTGAGCTGTGAGCCTGCTTACCGTAAGGACAGCCAAACACAGATACGAGATCTGCCTGGAAGACAACTACTAACAACTTCCTCCTGTCAGGAACCTCAAACCTGAAAACCTTCCTGCTAGGGGAAGTGCGGAGGAGTAGTTTTTGGTTTTATTGCCCTTCCTATGCAATGGTGACCTGACTCTCCATAACAAAATAATTATACTTTGTTGAAATACTGTCCTTAAATGGAAGCCAGTGTTGTTAAGAAGGTGTGCAGAGCGTGTACCTAACCACAACCACATGCTTAAATACGTTTGTATGTATTTACACATACTTATGTGCATATATGTATATTTGTGTGCAAAAACTGTTCGCGTTGGACCAGACCATCAATTAACTGAAGGAAGAAGTTCTGTGTCTCGGAACGTTGCTTGCAGCTAGTCTTGAGACTACACCTGGATCAGGATTCAGGCACTTTCCCAGCTGTAACATGAGCTTGGGATCTGCTGTTTTGCCAAGGGTTCAACTGTCTTCCCGGATTGTCCACAGCAACAGTAGGGATTTACAGAGGGATGCTTAAATAAACAGACTTCAGATTCGTTTAGCTTCTGCAACTGGACAAAATCACAGCCACAGGTATTTATCAGGAGCACATACAGTTGTTCCCCCTCTTGAAGGCCCTGTTCTGCAGTCCATATGGATTCAGACTTTAGCAGAGATCATAGCGAAATCAACGGATGCTTTCCTGGAACAAGAAAGGTAGTAACAAAAGAAAGGGAACAATGCTTAGTTATCTTTTTATTTCTGCTCTGTAGAAAACCTGGCATAATTTGAGCATCAACTAAGCACACTCCTGGCCCACACTGTAAGAGGTCTCTTGTGCCCTGCACCGCAAACGGGGTAAGAACGCTTATACTTTCCTGTATCCAAACTGGGTTCATCCGAGCGGAAAGCAAGTACACGAAAAAAGAGGGAGAGAAGAAATAGAAAAGAGTCTGAACAAGGTGCTGACTGTGAGAACTCAGATTTGTGCAGTTTACACCCTTCTGGGGCCTCCCGGCTGCTTTCTGAACTTGTTACTTTTTTTCCCTGAATTGTTGCTATTTCAGCGTGAAAGCTGGGCCTGGGCCCTGTTCAGGGCATTGAGCAATTTTGGCTCTGCTTAAACTTCAAATTCTTCACCAGAGGAATTTGGTTCGTTTGCAGAAATGACAAAATGTCATCCCTGATCAAGGATACAAGTTTCAACAAATGTCGGGGGGAGCGTTACCCCGTGGCAGAGCGAATACGAGAGCCTCGCGCCCCGGTGCCCCGTCGCCGCGCTGCCCTCCCGGGCTGTTTCTGAGGCGTCTGTCAGCTGCCGATTCGGAGCTCGGGTACCTTGTTAGTCTCACCTGCGCGGTTGAAACAACCGCTGTCTGTGGTCTTCTGCAAGAAAGCAGCACATCCATTTGGGGTTTTCTTTTGCTACTTTGCCAGAAATCGAGTCTTTTCACCAGCTAGAAGTCCCTCTCGAGAAATTTTGGGACAATTTCTTTGCGGGTAGCTTTTACATAGACTATCAGGGGAGCTACTCAAAGCTTTCTAGTTCTTTGTTTCATCTCCAGCATATTCTCCATCCTGCCCTAAATTATACCAGTTAGCAAAGCCATCTGCTGCTGTGTTTACAGGCAGTTTGACCCTTTCTCCAACACCTCGTTTCTCCCCCATGGTACCTAAGAGTCACGACACATACATTTCTTCCGCTTCCTTAGGGCATTCCCTCATTTCAAGAAGGTCCTCAGAAAACTACTGGCTTAGCTGGTGTTGCAAAAAGAGCCTCATGGTACAAAAAGGGAGAAGCAGAGGTGGGGTTCTTCTTCTGTGTCCCTGGTTTTTAATGTAAGAAGGCATGGTCAAATGACTCAGATATCATTTTGTATGATCATCTTTTAGCTAGCCTGATGGTAATTTAAAAAACCCAACAATTCTTTGTCCAGCACACCACAGCCTTCCACAAGATTGGGTAATCTGGGAAATATTTGTGACTGTCATGTATGACCTCAGTAAAACGCCTTGAGGAAAGCTACCCAAAGTTATTATGCTGGGGCTTGCACAGGTAAAGAACCAGCTCTTCTCTCTGTGGGAGGTCTGAAATGTGTTGACTCAAAGACCATGATGCAACAGCCTTGAGGAGGAGCAGAAAGCATCCTGCTCACCTCCACCTCCCCGCTCTCACCTGGATCAAGTTCCACTTGGAGATCTGAATCCAGAAAGGCAAATAAGTACCCTCAGAGCAGTTGGGGAAAAAAACCATATTAGCTGGGACAATTTGAGTGTGAGCCTTTTGGCATACACCCATCATAATAACTGTCCAATTTCCTGTTTTTTTCTGTGCTGCTTCCAAAATAACATAGGTAATGTGTGTGTATAGGGCTGACTGCCTATCATTGCAGTTGGTGGCTTATTCTGAACAGAATGTGGTAGCTAATCTGCTGCAGTAAGACTGCTTAACAGAGTAGTGTGAAGCACTTTTCCCCATAGAACTTATTAGAGGAAACTTGGTATATACTCAAAAAACACGATGGTTTGAATTGATATTTACCTTAAACCCCAACATGACCAAAGGGCACCCCTGTAAACCGCTGCAGTTCTGTTGGCTTCGCACACAGATCCCCCTCAAGGCATGTAAGGAGATACCAGCAATAACAAGCAGCAGTCAGAATCCATTCTGGGTTGTATTTTACCTGGAAGATGGCTATAAAATTAGAACATAAACTTGCCTTGTGCAGTTAGTCCATCCACTCATGTGGCTAGCAGCAAATGTTCAGGGGAAGAGTGTAGAACTAGGCAAGCATACAGCTATCTGCCTCCCACAGTGGGATGCCTTTACCTTCCATCCATTCAGTTTATGGTTTAATAGCAGGGTGCATCCTCCAAGTCTTTGTTTTTTGTGAACTACTTCATACTTCTGGCTGTCACAAATTCTGGAATTGCAAGGAGCTCTAGAGCTTGAATATGCTTATGTGAGAAAAAAAGTACTTTCTTTTCCTTGTCCTAAAACTTCTGCGTGGTAAATTGATGTAATATCTGATAGTGTGCCAGATACAAGCTCATCAAGGAGTCTCTTATGGTGATTTAAACAGCATAGACCATTTTTTCCAGGTTTTACCCACAGATCTGCAGTGTGGTTCCCGATGGTTTTTTTGCAGTCCACAGAGTGCATGGTGGATGCTAGAAGTCAGTTCGTTAGTGTGCACATGTACTGCTTGTACTACACTGACCCTCAGGTGAAAGTACAATCCAAACCTTTCGTATACTAAACACGGTATAAAACAGATGTAAACACAGCTGGTCATTTGTCCAACATCAGTCCTTGCTTGAATCCCTACTCCAAGCTGCTGTGTCACTGCGCTTTGGAGCCTGGTTGCGGTGGATGACTTTCATTTCCTGAGAATGGCTGACGATAGGGTAGAGTTCACACCTGGGAGATTCTGGAAAGGAGAGGTGAGTGCTATGCTCCAAAGAGGTGTAATTCCTTGTCCTTAGACATCACTATCCCCAAACACACCGGTAGATATCTTGTCAAATACAAGGTAGATACACCCAGATAATCATAGTTGGTACAAATATTACAAAATACAAAAGCAACTGAGACATCTCCATTAATCATTATGCGCTAACAAGTCAGGAGAGCTAGTGTAGGTAGGTGAAAGCCAGGAAATACCCACCGCAGGCTGAGGAGGCCCTAGTGCACAGGCACAGGGACAATGTTGTCATTAAAACCAACGCAGTGGTCCTTATGACTTAGGTGGTGTCTGTCCTCACTTTGCTAACTGCCAGTGCCTCGGGCACCAGGGCTGGGAAGGAGGGGTGATGGCTGATTCGTCTGTTCCTATCCTGCCAGGTATATGTACCTGAGTACCTAGACGTGTATCTTTTTATTTGTGCTGCCTATGCAATGCTTATCACCCCAGTGAGAGGGAAGGAATACTTTTTTCTGGGCCCGTGAAGACAAGACATGCACTCAGTAGTTGTCTCACTGGTGTTATCAGGGTCTCCTGCAGTAGAGCTTGTCGAACAGTTTTGTGCTGGAGGATAGAGCACTGCTTTGAGACTGTGTGCTCTGCTCCTCACTACCAGTGAGGAGTGGTGGCGACAGGACTGCTTTTCTGGCTGCTGAAATGCAGAGATTTGCCAGTTTGCATAGGAAGAGAAGACCAGCCAGGTCCCTGTCATCACAAACCAGACAAGTAGTAATGCTTAATCTCAACAGGGCCCCAGAGCATCACCTCCACATGCCACTGAGTGTTAGAGGCTTCAAAATAGTTTCCTAATATCTTCTGACAAATTAAGACCTATAGTAAAGACTGAGAGCCAGTACAAATAATGTGGCATGTAAAGGGAGAAGAGACCAATGACATGCCTGTGTCCAAAAACAATGATGCAGTAGAAAAATTGTTACTTAAAAGTCTGAAATAGCCCTAGGAAGCGGGCTGTATCTCACACACTGCACAAGAAAGCAATCTTCCTTTCCCCGCAGGGTCTTTCTTGGCCTCAAATCAAGTGGTTGGTTTAACCTGGACATCACGAACAAGACACTCTACAAGATTCAATGCTACTAGGATCCATAATACATGCTGCCATATCAGTATTATACCTAGAGCCTCAACAGTTGCACATGTTTTCCCAGCGCTTCTTTTCAGCACTTCTCTAGTACCCTACTGACAGCATTTATGATCTGAGAGTAGTGGAGGTGCCGCACGTCTGGAAGGGCTCAGACTGCCTGGGCAACAGGGGAGGGAACAACTCAGCCCTTGCAAAGCCACTTCTGTTGGCACTGCATAGTCCTGGGGAGCTAATCTGGAGTTAATCTGAACAGGTGTTCAGATGAATCTGTGCTAGGTCTCTGTTTCCAGTGCTGGAGGATCGTGGCGGGGCAGTATTTAGTGTCCAGTACTGGCCCAGTGCATTTGTAGGTGATGTTCTTACAGGTGGACATCCCTCTTTGAAACCTCTGCTGACTATTTGCCAGGTCTTTATAGTTTTCTTCACACACTTGGAGGTGGCTTAGAAAACAGGTCCAGCAAAAGCAAAAAACCACACAGACGCATGACTTGGCTGCATGGCAGCATTATACATCCCCTGTCTGTCCCTCTCATTTGGAGCATGGGGTGGTGCCCATGGATCTTGCATTTAGTAGTCATGGCTAAATTTTCTGCAGTGGGTGATCAATGCACAGTGCCTATGAGGCCATGAAGGCGAAAACTCAAAGGTGCCCCGTGACAGCATACCCATCACAGATACCCCTCAGTTGCTCTGGGTGATCCTGCTTTGGCAGGGGGGTTGGACCTGATGATCTTCAGAGGTCCCTTCCAACACCTACCATTCTGTGATTCTGTAGCCTGGTATGGGTTTAGTCTGCTACTTCTCACGTACCAAAAGGGTTATTCTGGAAACTAAACCTTGCCATCTGCTTATCCCAGGAGGACCTTGCAGCAAGACACTGACATCTGCAACAGCTTCCTCTCCACAGTCTGTCCACATTGTACCTTCCTTGACTTCAGATGTACCCACCACTGCAATCCCTGTCTTTACACCCAGAAAAATCTAGCACTGAGTCAAGAGAAATCAGGTCTCTCACTCTGCCTCATCTATTTTCAGCACTTTTCCTTTTTTATATTGTAAATGAGACCAGAATGAACACAGGCAAAAAATCTGCTGACATCTGGGAGACGTTTGACTGCAGTGTTCGATCTTCATCTCCTACTGGGGTTGCTTCACTGAGCCCAGTGTTTCCATGAAGCTGAAGTCAGGGCCGTTCTGGTAGCTCACACCCGCTCTATATCAGATTTACACAATGACAGCTTACAAGCGGGCAGGTGGCTGACTTCATTGTAGCCGCAATTAAATCTGGAGTTCATTAGTATTCCAAATGATTTTATAGATTTACTTAGGCAATTTCACTCGCCTTTTAAGACAGGTTGTCTTTGCTATCCATGCATGTATCCATTTGAGAATACCTTTATTACTTAGATGCAGAATCAAAATCCAGATTTTAATTTGAAGTAAGCCTTAATGCATCTCTCGGAGAAAAAAAAAGCAAAGTCACAGAATTTGCTTTCTAACCCTAGGGTACAATCACTGTGTGGTAGTCTACTGTGTGTTACTTGGTGAGGTTGTTGGCCACTGAGTTTGTCCAGTGTGCATAAGCATTATGCAAAGATGTGCAGCATGTGGCAAACACAAGTTAATCACCAGTGCAGTCCTCAGAAAGACACTTGGTTCCTGTGGCTGTAGACTCTCCTGACTAAATTTCTCACTTCAGACAGTGATTGAATTAACAAGACTAAATCACCTCAGGCTGGCGTCTTTTGCAGTCGTTTGGCTCTGGGAAAGTTGACCTCTTCTTCATCACAAGCCATTTCTAGCGTACGTGCGAGGAAAGAGCCCTCACCTTATTTTGTATGGATACTCAGTTTCAAACTTATGTCTGGACATTTCGATGGAGGAGACAGAGTATATGGGCAAAATGGACCACTACGTCATCTATATGCTGCTCCTTATGACAGAGGGGAATCATGGCTGCAGTGTAACTATATAGAGTATAAATGTTAGAGAAACAGTTCAGAGGCCGTTCTAACTTTCCTCAAAAGCATGTTTTGCTACAGCTGCTGCAGAGCATGGGGCTCACCATGGTGAAATACAAATATTCTTGCTCTGTCCTGAACTGGGAGAAGGACAGAGTAATCCTCACTCAGGGGAATGAAAGCAAAACAGAGGGAAAATATGGCAGAATCAAAATTCTGCATTCATTTACCTTGAGTGGAGCCAGCGTGTCCTCATTAAAAGCTGACATTATTTTGCATGGCACCAAGTACAATAAAATAGACCAAGGCAAGGGAGAAGCCATGTACCATGATGTGATGTTTTCTGTGAACCAGCTGCAGATTCCCTCATGCTAAATATTAAAGCTGCTAAATGTCTCCACGTACCAGTGTGGACAAAACACTGCTTCTTTCAAAACAGCATCTAGCGATTGGTACTTGCAGCAAAGTACTGCCTGAAGAGTCTTCTTGGGTCATGGGTCAGTACCTTTCCACATGTGCTCTGTACCTTGGCTGCAGAACAGCAGCTGAGGACCTGCAACGCTGCACAGCAGGAGGCATTTCTCCAGCAGACCAATTCCAGCTTATAAAGCACATCTCCCATGTCGGCTAAAACAGCATTCCCGCAAGGCATCCTTCATCTGCAGGGGCGATTTTGTGTTGGAACAAGCACAGAATGGTCACGGTCTTCCCAGGACTCCTGTGCCATCTGCCATATTTCTCTGCTCCTGCTCTTCCTCAGCCAGGCAGGGCCGATGAGTAAGTTAACCCAGGGAATGGTATGTACTGTATGCCCAACCACAGTCCTCTTCTGTGTCAACACCTTTGATATAATATCTACGAGGAAGAGAGACGCAGTCAGAGAGTTGATACATGTCTTTGTAAGCATACTCAAAAAGGACAGAAATTTTACAGTTTTATCTACAAAATGCCTGAGATGGGAGAAAGTCACAAGTAGTGCTTTTCTTTTTTGGGTGTGAACAGAGAGAACAAGTATTCCCTTTTGTGCTGCATTCACAGTCCATCTAGATTATCCTGTAGTCCCTGCCTGTTAACTTCAGCCTTGGCTACAACACTCCCAGACCACGGTGACAGGCCAGCAAAGGGCTCGAAGACAGAAGGAAGGGGATGGGCATCACCTCCCACAACTGGTGGTAAACCCGTACCTCATTCAGCTCCTACTGAGCCATCTCTGCCTGTCCTTTTGAGGAGGATACTGGGGTCCTACGACTGCTTGAGAGTAGACAGTCAGTCATCCCCAGCCCACCGTGTCGGCTCCTCTCCAGAGGACTTAAAAAGCTAGCCAGTTTTAACCCTGCAATGTTGCTGTGGAATAAGTATCTTTATTCCAGTTTAACACAGAGGGAAACCAAGGCACAATGGAAACCATCACACAACGTTTCTTTTAATGGAAGGCTGTTTGCCATCTGCCTGCTGAGGCATGCCTTAATTTGTTCCATGTTTGACCTGGACCTGCATAAAACTCTTATAATGGTGGATTTTCAAAGTATGCTGGGCCTAGAGGCCAGATGGAAAAGATGACCAGTGGCAAGGCCTGAATGGGAGCTGGAAATCTTTTAAAGGATGCTTTTTGTCTTCGAAGTAATCTTTGCAGTGAGAAGGATCTTTTTTTTTTTTGCCCAGACAGTTTAGAGATCTTTCACAATGCTGAGCATTTTTGAAAACGTGTCTCATACTACTTTACAGAAGTGACATTCCCACTTCAGCTGTAAAACAACAGGGAGGATGCTGAGACCACTGGATCCTCTGGGACGTCTTGTCACAGTGCACAGTCTGAGGGCAGGTATCCCTTTGCTCCATATCCATGAGGACACAAGGTTATGTTAAATCACAAGTATGTTTTTTTTTACCTTAGTTGACTGCATTTTCACATTTTAGAGTGACCTCCATTTAAAAAAATAAATCACAAAACCTGGCGTGCGATCAGTTGTAAATAATTCAGAACAAATCTGCACCATTACTTTAGAACCGTTACTTTTAATATAAAAACAGGAACAAAAAGCGTCTAAACATCTGATCATATGCTTTCACAGTGACTATCTGTAACATATTTTGTACTACAAGTTCTTTTGAATGCCTTTTCCAGTGTATTTTATCCTGACCTGTCATTTTTGATAATTTACTTGGTTCATGCCAAGAGCTTTATTTCACCTTTTAATATATATGTGAATTTCCTGGATAAAGACAAATCAGTATTAGATCATCGTTTATCTCCACATCATGAAAGTAAATTCCTTGCCAACATTAAGCCAGCATTAGTCGTCCACAAGCCATTAATCCAAAAAGCTTTGAAAAGGTCAATTTTTTAAGCTAATAGTCTAAACCCCACAATAATATAACATTCAGATAGAAAGTTTAGGAAGTCTCTTTTGCAACTTAATTTAAATCCCCTGTAGACCAAAACGTCTGGATAAAGCCCACAAAAGATTAAAGACACTGGAGGACCTGATTTTCTAACCCATTGCATTTTCTATCCCTGTGCAAATCCACACAAATCTTTACCTCTTTGAAGTCACTAGCAAATCTCTTGGTCTTTTCAATAGGACTTACAACTTCACTTCTGGTAATTACATCAGCCTGCCACCGTGGAACATCGCTCCTGGGAAATGTTAATAATATAAAGCTGGCCACTGCCAGATCCTCTTTGTACCAAAGCCATTTAATTTAAGTAGGTTTTTCTTTTCCTAGCTGAAGACACAGGGATGTTACAGGCTTCACAGATGCACAAATCATCTCAGAAAGGGACAGGCTGATCCTTTTAATAAGAGTTTGAATCCTGACAACATGTTTCAGAGAGCAGATCGTGGCTGGGCAGTCAGCGCTCAGCAGATCCTCCTCCTCCAAGGCTTTCCTCCACCTGACACTCCCTCTGCACATGCCTGTCATAAGACTGTTCTGCAAATTGCTGTTACCAGCTGCCTCTCTCTCCTCACGTCCCCCAGGACCCATGTTTGTGCCCAACGGGCCCGGGGGGGCTCATCAAATCCGCCAGCCTCTGCCCCTTCCCTGCCCAGCTCACGCGCTCTCCACATCTGCCGTGCTCTCAGGGACGCTTCACCTCTTTCTGGGCACCCTGATGGCTCAGCAATAAATGGAATACAAATAAGGCTGGGTAAGAAAGTAGGTCAACTTTTACCAGCGGCCCGGGCACCCTGATCAATCTTTCCTTGGTGAACCTTTCCACGCTAATATGTTGCAGCAGCAGCTTACGCCGGCTGAGGAGCTAACGCCTGTCCAGGGGCACTTACCATTGCTCCCTACTCTGCGCCCACGTTGTGAAAGACCATCTTCTCACCGCAGCCTGAAGGGCAAGGGAAGGGAAACAGAAGATACAAAATGAGCTGCAAAGAAGTAAGGGGAACACATCGGTGGGTGCCCTTGTTTGCTGATTAAGCTTCCAGCCGAACTATGCCATTAACGGCAGCGTTGTGCTTTGGGTTTTGTGTGTTTGTTTTGTTATAATACAGACACAAATGCACAAATGAAAATCAAGCAAAATCAAGCAAAGTGTTTGACTAAAATTCTGGGGCTTCAGGTGAGCCTTGAGAAAGTTCGATTGCAAACACCGAACTCGGCAACGTCTATATCACCAAACTGTTGCCTGAGGTGGAATCCACCGTAACCTCGTTGCTGAAAATTGCCCAAAGGCTGTTCTTCGGTAACAATGTACCTTCCTATTTAAAATGGCACGTTTTTATGGCCTGGCAGGTTGCTAAAGCAAAAAGCTTCTTGTGCGCTTCAGGCTGCTGTTACTATTGCTTTTGCCATTTCTTTTCTCCACGGGAGACTGTTGACAGAGCAGATGATAAGTCAAAGCCTAGATGATGATCTGGGTGTTGACAGATAAGATCAACGGGTTTGTTGTCTCAACCCAGGCGCTGTTTATCCTGTACAATGGTGGGCTAATTTCACTGGCACTGGCTCCATGCTAACGCCCTGCCGTAAAAGAAGAGGGGAGTTATTACAATTCCACCTGAAAGCCCGGGCTGTTCCTCCCTCTCCCCTCTCCCTCCCACTATTCCTCCCCCTCCCTGCCAGGTAAATGTCAGCTGAAATGCCAGATGCAGAGATTGCAAGCTCCCTGGTTTATTTTGACCTCTGTGGATTCGCTCAGAGTATTAAAATGATGCAAGTCTGCCATTTTATCAGCTACCGGTACTCCTCACCGAACGAGAATCTCTGTCTGTGAGATTTAAGACGTATCGCTCCCTAGGCATCAGGAAAAGCATACAGTGATAAACTAGTATAATTTGAGGCTGGAATTACTCTCAATTACATATTAAATCCCGTGTTATTCCAACACCTTTGAAGACTTTGCAGTGGATGTAGGCTTGTGCTGCTGAAGGTAAAATCTGGCCTGTTTTCTTCTCTTTAATCACAAACACCATCTTTTGGGAACAGCAAATCATTTGCATGTCTGCGTGACAAAGAATTATTACACAGAAGAGATAATTAAAAGCATCACTTCATAGTTCTCATTTGAGTCACTTAATTAGTTTTGTTCCCAGGTGATAAATGAGGGCTTTGCCAGGAAGGAAACCAGAAAGCATTTGCTAAGTTATGTCCAATCTCTTACTACTATCTTCTTTGACAAGTGCTTGTAATTTCTCTACTTCTTCAAATGATATCTCCCTGAAATCATCAGCAGGAGATAAGGTCTGTTCCTCAAGTGCCTCGCTCACACCTCTCCATTCATCATCTCGCTGAGATTTATGCCCTTGGCAATAATCCCGGAAAGATGCTCACCTCTTAATCTCAGCATCAGAAATACGTCTGAAGGGACATCCAATCCCATCAGCAGTGACATCGATTAGAAAGTAGCTGCTGGAAAGTGATGAATATGTAAAGGTACTTTCTGTAACGATTGCAAATCATAATTAGAGATGAATGGAAAATATAAGTAGCTTGCCGAGAAGGTGAATTTGCATTTTCTTAATGAATTCCCGCTGATGGTATCTATGCTTCTTTCTAATGCTTGTGTTGCACAAACACCTAAGTGATAAGGATTTTTTTACCCGCACAAGCCTAGGCTTGGCGAACCAGACTCAGCTTTGCTCCTAATGTCCAAAGAGGTTGAGGGGTGGGAAAAGCATCTGCCCCTCAGTGATCAACCCGGCTGGAGGGGACTGGGCTTCCAGCCACCGCGGCGGGCAAGTGCCAGCTCCAGAAGGGGTACAGCAGTGCATGACATGTAATCTAGCAGTATTTAGGGCTCCTCTAAAGTACAGGGGCAATCGTCCAAGTGACTGCCCGAGCAGATGAGGTGCAGCTCTCCCCCATTAGCTGCTGTGTCAGTTTTTGTGAACTTCAGGCGAAAAGCAGAGCACCCTAATTTCACAGCCGTATGTGAATTCTGTCCTTTAACTGTTTTAGATTCTGTGAGGCCTAATTGTTTTAAACTCCTAGGGTAAGAGCTAGTAAGTACTCGTTACTGCACATTTATCATTAATGTTTGCTGGTTTATTTATAGAATTAGTTTGCTGCAACTTCTGGTAAACCATTTTCCTTGCTTTTATGAAAAAAACAGAGGTTGAGCCTGCATCGTAACTGTCAACTGCGTTGGTTTTTTGTTAATAAACATTGCTAACTGGAAACTTAAACTTCTTTCATTTATCAGACTGAGTCAGAACTTTAAAGGAGAAACTAGCTTTGAAGTGTGTCCCAAAGTAAGAAAAAAAACACAACAAAACCTTTAATGTTTTATCTGCAGGTTTGCTGACCAAATCCATCTGCTTTATTTGACAACTGATAAAGACTGGCAGGTGCTCTAATGGGCCGGCTTTGGCTGCACTTGCAGATCATCCTTTTGAAACCTGCAGCAATGTCGTTCTCCAAATAGCTGAAAGACATGATTGACCTCAATGTCAAATGTCTCAGTGGATGTGTGCATGACCATTCTTGCGAGTACGTGTAAAACACCCTCCCGCAACCCCTTTGCTGCAGCTCCCTGATCCCCGCTCCTGTTTGCCCCCCCCCCCACCTGCCGCTGTATTTTGGTTTTTTCCTCTTCCATTTTGGGTCCAGCCTTTCCCACAACAGGAATTCATCTGTAACAGTCCCCATCCGACCAAAAACTTGCAGAATGGCTCACGTCACCCCCCGGCCGGTGCTACAAGGGGAGAAAAGAGCTGGCCAGTGTCCTGGTCTCTGGGTGCTGTTCTTATTCAGGCAACAGAGCTTTAGCATTAGTATTTTGGTTTTTTCCTCTTCCATTTTGGGTCCAGCCTTTCCCACAACAGGAATTCATCTGTAACAGTCCCCATCCGACCAAAAACTTGCAGAATGGCTCACGTCACCCCCCGGCCGGTGCTACAAGGGGAGAAAAGAGCTGGCCAGTGTCCTGGTCTCTGGGTGCTGTTCTTATTCAGGCAACAGAGCTTTAGCATTAAAAAAGCAAGATTTATGGGAAGTAGCAGCATAAAATCACAGATCCCCAGGAGTAACAGAGGTTGGAAGGGACCTCTGAAGGCCATCTGGTCTACCCCCTGCTCAAAGCAGGCCCTGTTTCAAAGTTAGCATCTTCAGTATCGGTATCTTCTGAGACCTACTCATGCACCTTCATCGCTCTGCCTTGCAGCTACCAGCTGGGAATAACTTTTCTCTCTCGTAGTCTAAGTGGGCAACATAATCAGGTTAAAATTAGAGCAATTGTTCCCAACTTGTATCTAGCTTTTCAGCTTCATCTATTTTTGACTTGAACAAGGACTTCTGTACCCAGACACTTGTTTGCTTTTTCAGCTGTATCAGCTAGTCTGATAAAAATATTACCTCCTCCTGCAAATCCTGCTTATATTCTTAGACTCTCCCACCAAGAACTTTATCTTCAGTGACAGTTTTGACTCAGCATTGACCAGAGAATTTTTGTCCCTGAGATTACATACATTTTATCTCAGACAAGCTGCTGAAGCTGTTATTGGAATAAGCGGACTGATACAAGATTCAGTAATGCTATTTGAAGGATTAAATGGCACAGAAACTAAAAGAAAAACTGAAGTAAAATGTCCAGTGCAAAAATAGTAATTTTTTGTTTTGAACGTATTTGAAATTCATTTGTCTCAGTTGTCCAGCCCTTTTTTTGATGAGGTAATAGATTTTTACACTTTTTTTGCCCTTGTTGACAACATGTTTGGTTTGCCATTCCAAGCAAGAGCGGGGAAATATTAGGACAGTAGGTTAGAAGAAACAAGGTTGGGCAGAGGTGTCAGTGGTAAGGTG
Source organism: Phaethon lepturus (assembly GCF_000687285.1). Taxonomy (NCBI): domain Eukaryota; kingdom Metazoa; phylum Chordata; class Aves; order Phaethontiformes; family Phaethontidae; genus Phaethon; species Phaethon lepturus. Next base: position 34,732 of record NW_010520436.1, read on the forward strand.
TGCTTTGCCTAAAGTTCACTTATCTTAATTATGCTAAATGATTAAAGAACATTACTTCATTCTAATCCCTATACTGACAGCTTCCTCTTAAAACTAAAAGCTAAACAGCTGACACAAGAGCAATGCAATTATCTTTAAATTAGTCTTCACAACCAAAAATAAAATAGAAAAACATTGTCAGTTTTGTGAATATTATGGAATATTATGGGAATATTATGGGAAGCCCAGAGTAGACATTTTGCAATGTAGTCCTACTGTTCCTGACATGACTAGGCACACACCCCAAATTTTTTACTAGGCTGTAATCTTGCTGTGTTGAATCAAGTCAGAAACTTAAAAAAGCTCCAACATATCACCCTGAGCAATCCTTGACCCTTGCAATTACATTTTCAAATGCTTGGGGAAAGAAAAAAAATTAGGATGAGCTGTTCAGGCTGCCCTGAAAGGAATGCAGATCCTGTCAGTGTCCATTTGCATCAGTCAGTGGAAATGACCCCAAAAAATGTTCTTAGAATGAATTGCTCGAGCTTCACTTACTGGATTAACCACACTTCTTCCTGGTGCCGTGTTACTATTGGTTATGATTTAGACTAGTGGATCCCTTCATCATGGGCACAGTCCATCCTCCAAGGAGTTCATAATCTGACCACAAGACAAATAAAGGACAGGAGAAATGACTTGTTTACCAGCATTTACAAATGGGGACCTGAGGCACAGAGGGAGATTAATATCTCCAGGGGAAGCTTGTGGTGGATTGGAAAAAGCACAGAATTAAACAGGCTTGTGTCAAGAAAGGAGAATCTGAGAGGGCAGAAATCCCAAGCGCCAGAGCTCTGTCCCGCACCTTGCACTGGGAGTAGCCGAAGAAGCATCCCTGCTCCTGGAAAGAGTCTGCTGCACTGGGCAAAGTTACTCCTCAGCCACAGACCTTCCTTCAAGACAACACCTCTTGAAATATCCCATCACAAAAGCATGAACACCAGCAAGGAAAATGTTCTAGGGACCACAGCAGGCAACCTGCAAGTTCATGGGAGGATTGTTGAACAGAATATTATAGCTTGTGCCACTGGGTACCCCCTTGCTTCATGGTGATGGCTCCCTGTAGCCTCTCTTCCTTCCTCTTTGTCCTGGTTGCAGCTGGCCTAGAGTTAATTTTCTCTACAGAAGCTAGTGTGAGGCTGTGTTTTGGATTTGGGATGGGAAAATGTTGATAACGTGCTGATGTTTTGAGTTGTTGCTAAGTAGTCAAGGACAGTCCAGCTTCTCGTGCTGGGCTGCCAGCAAGAAGGCTGAGGGTGCACGGGAAGCCGGGAGGGGACACAGCCAGGACAGCTGACCCAAACTGGCCAAAGGGATATTCGATACTGTATGACATCATGGTCAGTATATAAAGCTGGGACAAAGAAGAAAGAGGAGGTGGAGGGACGTTCAGAGTTCTGGCATCTGTCTTCCCAAGTAACCGTTACGTGTGATGCAGCCCTGCTTCCCTGGGGATGGCTGAACACTCGCCTGCCCATGGGGAGCAGTGAATGGATTCCTTGTTTTGCTCTGCTTGCGTGTGTGGCTTTTGCTTTACCTATTAAACTGTCTTTATCTCAAACCATAAGTTTCCTCACTTTTACTCTTCTGATTCTCTCCCCCGTCCCACCGTGGGGGAGGGAGTGAGCAGCTGTGTGGGGCTTAGTTGCCGGCTGGGGCTAAACCACAACAGTCTTCTTTTTGCCCTACCTCCTCCCAACTAATGCTGATAGTGAGGCTTAGACTGAAGAAACAGAAAAGGAATTGTTATTTGCCAGAATAATGCTAGAAAATTTAGTGAGTTGCCTCTTGGACATTGGAGTTCACTATTTGAAATGCTGAGGGGCAAGTAAGAGCAAGCAGGTGAATGGAATTTCTTCCCCTGGTTTCCCCTCCTAAATATTAAACTTAAGTATGCCAAATAAGTGGAAAACTGTAATGTAAGCACAGTTACAATCCTGAAGGGCAGGGAAAACAAAAACCATTGCTCTTCCTGGAAAATGTATGTGTGAAGGCTGGCCAGATGACCCTAGTAACTTCCACCAAGCCATTTGAGCAGTCACACTCAATGTCTAGAAAATTTATCAGCTGTAAAGAGAAGAGCAGTCCTATCCAGAAAAATAATTCATCTCAGGCAAACAAAGCAACTAATGCGGAAATGAGTGGCTGAAATCCCACTGCAATGCAAGTGTGATTATAATGCTATGGCTTTAAGATCTGTGAATTTGGTCATAGATTGTATTTGCTCAAACAACGGTTGTGTTCTTCCCTTCGGGTTCTGATTTAAAAACCTGCTGCAGGCCTTTGATGTTTCATGGTTGACAGACTCCAGCAATAATGGCTTGCTGTGAGCAGGAGGCACAGGCACAAGGCACGGCCACCACCCATTTGCAGCAACTTCTTCGAGCAAATGCCGCCTGGTCGGTGGGATCTCAGTGCAGAACCCACTGGCGGTCCTGACCTAGGATTAAAAAGAAGGTGCTGTCTGTAGCGGGTTGAGCACTGCGCATTTCTCAGCTGCACGTAGGGTACCATAAAAAGGGTTACTACTAGGAGTCACATAAGGTTAACTACGTCAGACGTGTGTGGAAACAGCAGCATGCTCATGTCCAAAGTATTCCTCTAACCAAGTACTTCCTACAGACTTTCTGATACAGAAACTTACTCACACCAAGGGCATATGGGACGTCCTGCTG
>NW_010520436.1:37476-48662 GCF_000687285.1 Phaethon lepturus
AAGCCTCATGTGTTGATAAGGCATCTAAGCAAAATCTTTGGAAAAGATGAATGAAATAAGAGAAGTACATGCAGGGGCGGAGTAAGGAGGCGGATCCTTTTGTAGATCACAAAAGATCTTGTAACCATATCTTTTGGAATACACGGAGAATCTGAAGGTGCAAGGGTGGTATATTCCAAACTCAGATCGCAGACGAGACCTGAAATACACCCAGAGTTCCCTTATACACCTCGTATTCCACCAGATTTGCAACACCCAGAGGTGTGTGTCTTGGTACTTCAGACGTTTTGGGTTCTTGCCAAACCTATCCCAAACAGAACTTAAACTCTATAATTACCACACATTTGCTGAAAGTACTGAGATCGTTTTAACCTGAAGTCTTCGGTTTAGGTCTGCATTTCTCCTGCATCTGGTCCTTTGCAATTCAGAGGGAGCAGCAGCTGCAGCCCTGCAGCCTCTTGTAGCCTCCTGGTTTGGTTCTGGGGAATACAGCCTGACATAGAGAAGCAATACTAGAGCATGAAATGCAATATGGGAGAAGCCCTCACAAAATCACTTTTCTAATATTGGCTTGGCTTTGCTGCTGGTTTGTCTGTTTTTTTTAAATAAAAATGTTTGGTGTTGACAAGCATGCTTCATCAGAGAACAGAACATAACATCATGTAAAATGGACCCCTTACATCTGTGGGGACTGAAATGGGCACTTACTGTGAATAATATATACTAATTTTTGAAATTTCAGTTGCTAGCGGTAGCAGAGCTCATCAGATGCTGCACAGAATGCTGTGCAGGTCTGGGTGGCAGAGCCTGCAAGTTTAGCCACAGGGTTTGTGGATTCCTCAGGCAAAGCCATCAGCTCCTGCAGACTTTCCAAACAGAGCAGCTACAAGAGAAAAGGAGCCCACGTTTTCTAGGAGACAGACTCACGGCTACTTAACAGCTCTGGATTTCTTTGGTTTCCACCTCTTCTCCTTGCTTAACTTTTCCTTTAAAAATGAAGAAAGCTGAACATCAGGAAAAGTCAGTCCTTGTGACCCATGACTAGGCTTAAAAGGTAAGAGCTGCATGTAAGATGAGGGATTTATCTTCTGTTCTGGTGCGGATCAGCTGGGGAATGCTTTAACAAGCCTGGTCGTGGCAAGCCACTGCCCTTTGGCCCTGTTACGGCATCCTATTGTCCTACATCTTCTGGTCCCTCCTTCGTCCAAGTAGAAGTAGTACTGTACCTTCCCACACATGGACCTCAGATCCTCTTCCCCTCTCTTAGAGTGGCGACGTCTGAAAAGAAAGCCTGCAACTACTCCGGCAAATTCAGATCGAGGAGGGAGGGAAAAATCAGGGGAAGAGTAGCTCCGGTGGGGTAGGAAGCAGGTTTGGGGGCTATCCTCAGGCAGGAGACAGACAAATTTAATTATGCGACAGACATAAGCCTGCCACTGAGGTCATGCACAGGGGTTAATGAAATAAATGACAGGGGAGGACCTTCGCTGGTAGAGGTCTGTGGGTGAAGCAGCTGCTACCAGCCCTCTCCCGAAGCTGCAGCTCAGGGCACAGCTGCTCCGCTGTCCCGGGGTCACTTGTACAAGCATGGTGGTGATTCCCAGACTCTGCCTTAGTTTGTCCCCTCACAGGACCCTGGCGTGGGGAGAGAGCCAGCAACGCCTGGTGCTCAGCATGAGTCTGTTCCTCCATCCTCCAAGCCGCCCCACTAATGAAAACCGAGCGCGAAATGCCTACACTTCTAACAGGGCATTTTGGTTTGCTTTGGCACTGGTGGTAGTGGTGCACAAGGTTTTTCTTAGACCCATGTATTCATCGTCTCTGCAACCCCTCCCGTCCCATGTGCATTAGTCCTGAGAAATTCATGGGGTAGCGGGAGGATCAGGGGAAGCAGCCTGACTTTTCAAACCTGAGTCTATCCACAGGCAAGGTTTGCGAAGGCTGGGGCCCCACATCCTAACTGCCCGATAAACCACCCTAGAAGATCCTATCACAGGCTTTGACTGAGGTTTATTTCATAGCTGAGCACTTTCACCCTGACAGGTAAAATGGTCTTGAAGGACGAAAACAATGACTAAGCACAGACTTCCACAGGAAGAGATGCCCAGACCTTTATGCAAAAGTTGCATATCTATTTTTTTTTCTTTTTTAAACGTATCTTCAAGTCAGAACAACAAAGTTGTTCCACACACTGATTCACACTTTCAATGCTCTCCTGGTGATGACTGCATTGCCACAACTAACCCCACTAAATAAAGGGACTTTTTTTAATGTGGCCCTCAATAAATACTGTACTGTTGTCCTCAAACGACAGAACTGTGTTACCTGCCTCTTGTTAGTTAGCCTCATTTTTCATCTAAAGATGGCAGCGTACTAAACTTCACATCTGTTAAGTTGGTGAGATACTGTTCTATTCTATATAAAACCTGTGTTTTAGGAGAATTAGGTTCAACAATGCAACTGCAGCTCATGAGCAAGAAAATTATATATTATGTAAAACTTTATCCGAACAAACAGGCAAACTAAATAAACCTACTTATCTTTAATTGAGTAAGCAAACTGCAGGAAGAAGGTAGCACTGATAATAGGGTAAAGGTAGCAGAAGGAAAGGTGCCTGCTAAATAATACCTTGTCAACCGAGCAAGGAGACCTGTGAGTGACTGTACTGGAGTTACAAGAATTGGATGTACATGTTTGCACACATATATGGAGGAGCAATATGAAAGGTGGTGCCGTCCACTTTCTTTGATGTGTACTGGAACCCTGAGTAAAAAACAAAACAAACGAGAGATGCAAATCTGAATTTTTATACTCCAAAGTAACCTGTTACTATAGGATTTGAGCCTCCTGTGGCGTAATTCTGGCTGTAATTACGTACGAACAGTACTTGTGGTAGCGTCAGGACAAATATTACCTGCATTAGGTCTTGAACAAACATGAAACGAGAAGTGTAGGTGTTCTCCAACTTACCATGTCCACATAACGCCAGTTAACTGATTTTATTAGGTGCTATGGGCGCCCAACAATTTGGAAAAGTTGTGTTTTGCATGCCCTCTAGTGGCTTTTGCCGCTGGAGGTTTCCTCGCTCAGAAGTCAGAAGTCCTCCGTGGTCCCAAGGGCCTGCGGCGCGGGGCTGCGAAGGTGGGGAGGGTTGGCAAGAGGCAGCGCCAAGGGAGCCATCTCGCTGAAGGCCTGGAGAGGGTCTCGGGCTCCATTTTGTTTAAAGAAGTTATAGCTCGCGTATAATGATTTTTAATAATTTGTTTAATGCTTGTAGTCATTAATTTTTTTGGAATGTGATTTGTCATAGGGGAGCGTAAACTCTCCAACTGCCTCCTGGAGGGAGGAGGGGGGAGAGGGGGAAATACCGTGGGCTGCGTCTGAATACGTCCAGCCGCGGTATTTACTCCTACACCCCTTTAAGTCATTTGCCTCGCGGCAATTCTCTTTGGATTTTGTTCAGCTCCAATTTAAAGCTTATGCCAGCAAATTAGCGTTTTGGGGGCAAGAAACATTCTCAGCAAAAACTGCTTCTCTCTGGGTTGCGCTTGCGTGCAAAGGCAGACTCAACTTGGCTTTGTGCTACACGCTGGGCATCTTGACTGCGCAGAGAAAACGAGCTGTATCTGGGGGAGCTACGCTCAAAACTCATACACAGGCACCGTCCTCGAAGCTTTTCAGAGACGGCCCTATAGGCTCCTTCCAGCAGCAGATGCAAAATTAGTCTATATGTTTTAATAATTAACAGCAGTGATAGAAGTCTACAAGGTAGATGCAGTTAATGTAAAACCTTGTCTGCCTAAATAAAGTTTGTAAACTAGACCTCTGTTTTTCCATCTGCTTTTTGATCTGATGCCTGTCTTAATATAGTAATCAGCAACAAGCAGGAGGGTGTGTTAACATGTTCCATTTGTTAGTATTGCTACAGGCGAGAAAATAGTTGAACTTTGAGAAAAGAAGCAAAACCAAAACAATAGAGTAAGATCAAAGTGAAATCTCTCATGATTTTTCTTTCACGGAGAGTTTCCTTCTTTTCCTCCTCATGTTTTCAGAGATGTTTCTGCTCTTGGAGGTCACCCTTAGCTATTTTTTGGAGAAAGATGACACGGAAACATCGATACAAGCATTAAAGCGATCCCAAAAGGGAGTTAATGTAGGACCAGATCTGCGGACAAAATTTCTGCTTCAGACGACATCAACAGTTCCACTCTACCTGTTTCACATGCGGGAGCTCCAGATGTGCAGCCGGTGCGGCAGAAGCAGCTCTGCAGGTAAGGGACGTAAGGCATCGCAACACACGCCGAAGAGGGGAATTTCACTGAGTGTTTAGCTTTTTCTTCCTTCAGATGCCATGTGGCAACACAAATGAATCAAAGTTTGAAGGACAGATTGCTTCCCAGCTGTGCCTGCCCCTTAGCAAAGCGAATTGATCCAGCAAAGCAACAATTTCCGCTAAAGCCGGTTGTTTATGTGTGTCTGGACTGACTGTGTAACCTTCCTGAGGCTGAGTTCGCAGGCAGAGGTGGTCGCCAAATCAGTGGATCCTAAGTGGAGTACCGCACACCGGCCATGAACGGACCATCTTGATTTTGTCAGAAAAATGGAACCAGTAAAGTATATGTTATAGTTAGGCACAAAATTTTAAGGTAAAAGAAATTGGCTGGGATGCTGGATTGGCAATGGGAAATTAGAGTTCTTCTTTTATCTCTGCTATCAGCCTGGCACAAAGGCAAGTCATTCTACTTCTGTGCATCAGTCAGGATTCCCATTCTAAAAATGCATAGAATGAAACTGTCCCCTTCTGGAAAGGGCAAGGAAATCCACTGAGGGGGAGGGCAGTATCTAAATGCTAAAGGATATGATGATCATACGGTAATTTGAGTGCAGGACTTAGGGTGTTATCTTGGGAAACACAAAACGTGCTATCAGTCCCAGGTTTCTGATAAAAATATTTTGATGGTTAAATATCAAACACTGGAAGTACATACAAGTATTTTCAAATCAGCTGCAGCCCTGGAAGTTACAAAGCAAATAACTACAGTAAAATTCAAAGAAGAAATACACTACAAAGTCCAGCAATCTGATCAAACTATTCTAGAAGAGAGCAAGGTAAAAATCAATTAAGGAGGCTGTTAATTACCAGGTGCATGTTTAACTGCAGCTGGAAAATAATGACTATGGAGTAGCAAATGTAGCCCATGTGTGGGTCTTGAGCAGCACCCAGCTCAGGTGATTCGCAGCATGCTAGACTGCATTAAGTCTCCATATAAGTGTGGCTGCCGCTGCATAGTTCTGGTTTCAGTTTCTGGTAGGACATCAGCTAGCAGCTCTGCCTGGAAAATGGGGGCTGGACAGCCCTTGGTGGTGTTTGTTGGAAGCAACCGTTGTCCCTCAGCTCTCTGATGGGTTGTGGATCTGCAACTTTCAGGTATATGAAAGCCTTGCTATGATCTCTGAAGGGTCAGAAATTTTGGTAGTGCATTTATGTTAACCAGAGAGTGTTAATTGACTTAGGCTGTGACAGAGGAGGTGGTGTTACTATTCTTGTGCTATGGATGAAAAACTGGGGCTTTGAGGGGGTGTACCCAAGAATGGGACCTGCAGAGGTAGGACTTATCCTGGTGCTCTGCTAATGGAAGTGACTGCTGAAAACCTTGTATGGGGTATGGCTCTCTTCGTGGTTTTGCCTGCATCTCCATAGGCCTGCATCTGTATGTTGGAGCTGATGACTTTTGTGGTTTAGCCCCAGCTGGCAACCAAGCCCCACGCAGCTCCTTGCTCGGTCCCCCACAGTGGGATGGGGGAGAGAATCAGAAAAGTAAAAGTGAGGAAACTCATGGTTTGAGATAATAGGCAAAGCAAAAGTGGCACACAAGCAGAGCAAAACAAGGAATTTATTCACTGTTCCCATGGGCAGGCAGGTGTTCAGCCATCTCCAGGGAAGCAGGGCTCTGTCATGCGTAATGGTTACTTGGGAAGACAGATGCCATCACTCCGAACGTCCCTCCACCCCCTCCTCCTTCATCCCAGCTTTATATACTGAGCATGATGTCACATGGTATGGAATATCCCTTTGGCCAGTTTGGGTCAGCTGTCCTGGCTGTGTCCCCTCCCGGCTCCCCGAGCACCCCCAGCCTCCTCGCTGGCAGCCCAGCACGAGGAGCTGGACTGTCCTTGGCTGCTCAGCAACAGCTCAAAACATCAGCACGTTATCTACATTTTCCCATCCCAAATCCAAAACACAGCCTCACACTAGCTTCTGTGGAGAAAATTAATTCTACCCTGGCTGAAACCAGGACATGACTGCAGTTTGTTTTACCGAGAATTGATACTGTTACTTGGCTCTTGCTAACCTGAAAATGCAAGTTTTTCCGGAGCAAAGCTGTGAGTTCTGTGTGCTTTGGGGACTGCAAGAGACCCCTAAGATACAAGGACTGTGTAGCTTAAACCTATATGCATTCCTACTTTCTCTAGTTATATCTTCTTCATCATATTTAGATTAACATTAGGATTTTTTCTTTTCTATCTCTATCACTTATGTGTTTGATTAATGTGTGTTGCAAGGCAAAGCTGTTTCACTCAACTATAACTTAAAAATAAATAGATCTCCCCAATATCCATCACGCAGTTAACCTCAAAGTTGTTTTCTAGAATCTGGCTATCTCTGTGCCTATCATGGTGAGATTTTGATTCCCTTGTTAAAATCTAGTTTGCTAGTAACTGCCATCTGTCTAACTTTTACAACTTCTTGTTCAGATATGCTTTATTTCAGTGTTCATTTTAATTGCAGTCTGAGGTTACCTGACAATTGTTGCTTGACTTGTCCTGGCACCTACACAAAGGCCCCACCTAGGGCTGAGGTATGAGAGAAAATAAAGTATAACCTGATTCCATCGCGATGGACTCATGTGAAAATGGTATCACTGCTGTTTTGCAAGCTTTGGTAAAACATAAGCTACGTGAAGGGGAAAGTCAGGTCTTTTGCTCTTTTTTTGAAACAATATAGGGGAAAGACTTGAGATGTAGAGATAGGGAGAGCATTATATTGTGTTGCAAGGTCCGTTTCCTTTATCACTCGCAGACAAACCTGTATTCTCATTGAAAATTATTTCAAAATTAAGAATAAACTGATAAATCAACTTGACTTCACATAGCGTTTTGACTGCAAGAGTAGTCTGTGGCAGACAGGCAACCTAGAGGTTCCCTTTTGCAGGGTCTTTTCCTTTATTCCTAATGAATACCAGTTTTCCCTTGTCCAGGTTCAAAGTGGTGTTACCTGTTGCTCACAAACTGAGTTAATATCAGAGTATCCCACCCTCCTACAAGGCTGCCTCTCTTTCCTGGACCCTTGGTAGAGGATTCCCCTAGTTCTCAGAAAATCCAAACTCTCTCTTCTCTCACGTACCAAATAACGATAAAGTAGATATATTGTACTGAAAACACTGAGGCAAATAGTATTTTGGCTCTTTAATGCACCTTGAGGCGTTACCTGTCTCTTAGTCTCTCGCCCTTAAAATATCCCTTGGTTGTGTTTTTGGGTTTTGTGCCTCACTGAAAGGAAGACATTAAACTCTTTTTAAGCGCAGTTACCGCTTTGAAAATAAGACCTGACTCCAAGTTTTTATGAAAAATAAGTCCAGAAGCATTATATAACTTGAGGACCATTGTAGCCAGTGAGACTGGCTATTTGTAACACAGTCAAAATACCTCCAAGTACAACATAGGCCCTTCAAATCTACCTGCCACTAACCTGTGGGTAGTTTTCATGTTTTTTGCATTGTGTGCTGGGTAGAAGAAAGAGAAAGTTTAGGAAATGTTATTGCTTCATGCAATATCTTAATACACATCTACCACCCACTGTGCATATCTAATGCACTATCTACCACCTAGTAGAGCCTGATATTGCACCATAACAAAATTTAGCAGCAGTTTGGAAGAAGAAAAATAACTTCTCATCTCATGAGTAGGCCAAAGTCTCCCTTCTCTCTGTCAGGCAGATCCACTGAAGTCCTACTTGCCCTGCCAGGTCTAAGGTGTTCACTCTTTGTTGATTTATACCTGTGATTACTGGACTGATCCATTCTGATATGCTTTGCATCATCTCTGGAAAGCTAAGGCTTTGTTTTCCCCAAGTCGTTTGCATTTTCTAGACCTCAACTGATTTCAGCAGAATAGCACCTGTAAGGCTGAAAAGATGCTGTATGAAGCTGGCAAAAATGAAATTAGGCCATGCAAGCTAACCTTTGTGCTGTTAGGTTTACTGTTTATGCTCTACAGTTACCCTTATAAACCATAGGTGTTAGTTGTTCCAAAAATTAAGCATAATACTTTGCTCCAGGTAGCAACTGGAGCTTGGCCAACTAAAAGGCTTGGCAGGTGATTAGTTAATAATATCACTTAATCTGTTTCAGTAATTTAAATATTGTCAGCAGCTGAAAAAGTGCCTATTGCGAAGTAGCTGCTCTAAGGATGCTTAATCTCTCTGTAAAGTGCTTTTAAGATCTACTGATGAAAGTTAGCTGGTATTACTGTTGTTGTTGTTGTGTCATAAAAACTGGGCGGATACTACAAAATATTTTCTATGAGTGCTCATGTGAATTTGGATTTTAAACAGACTGTTCTAGCCAACTCTTATTTCTTTCAAGGTTGCTTTCACAAATTTTGCTGGCTGGTAAACTTACAGGGTATACATTTTAAGTCTGAATTCTGCAAGCATTTGCTTTGCAAGTCTGATAGCAGAGATGACTGTTTCATCACCAGAAAATGACAACACCATGCAAAGTGTGACAGAGCAGAGGAAGATCGGTCTTTATATAGTGATGTAGTAGCTAACAAATGGGGTGGATAAACCCATCTGTTGAGCTTTCCCGTCAGAAACAAACCCAGGTATCTCTCAGGTTAAAGATGGGTAAGCCCTGCTTGCAAGTATCTGTTAGATTGCCCCACCAATGGGCCATGCCTGTTGTCCTTCCTGGAGCAGAGCTCATACGAGATGCCTCGGGTCACCATCGCACTTTGTGCTTTGCATTGACTGGGAAAGAGGATCCCTGGCTGTTCAGCAAAGCATTTCAAGTCCTGCACATGCCAACAGGGTAAAACATCATAATTAGTCACATATTTCAAGTCTTCTGCTCTTTAGGCAACAAAGTCTGTGTGAAGAAACCACAAGGGCTTGGGCAGATCCAAAAAGCTGTGTTTACAGAATACACACAACTGTAGGAGGCTAGAAACCTGCACCGATGAGCTGGTTGGTTTCTGGCACCTTCAGCAAGAGAGACCTGCGGATGGCTCGACTGGCTGTTTAAAGGCAGAGTACATGAGTAAGAATGTTATGTACGGGTTTAGTGGTGTTTTTGAAACCTGTAGCAGTAGGACACCAACATAATTTAGTCCCATTTTGAAGCTCCCTTCTTTTTCCAGAATGATACAGATCAGCCACCTTGTGTGCACCTGGAGGATCTGACTTCTAGTTTTCATTAGAAATGGCTGCTCTGGTCTTGTCCAATAATACAGGTCTACCACAGAGGACCCTCGCTGTGCCCTCTTGCACAAACTGCCTCCTTTCCCCTTGTAATTTTTATTGTTCTGACCTGAAGAGCTCTAAATGGGCAAAGGTACTGCAGGAAAGTAAGGGGATGCTCTGCCAGATATGGGTGGTTGTGTGCAGGTATTCATGGCTGGATCCAGGATTGGGCCTTTCTGAGGCTGCTGAGACAGGACCACACTGATGGGTGAGCCTTCAGCTCTGCTTTTAGTGATATTCTTAAGGTATGAACAACTGATTGATATCCGTGCCAGGTTGAATGATTGAACTGTGCCAGGTACCCTATATTACTATGCTATCTGGGAAGGTGCTGCAGGTTAAGGAAGCTGCACGTGAGGTGATTGGGAGCAATGACCAAACCTCACAGAAGAATCACCTCAGTGGTGCTGCAAGGTTGCTTTCTCATCGCTTCGTGTTGTCCCATGGCTCCAAGTCATCCTGAACATGAGTGAGCATTTTCCAGGGGTTTATGATGAATGTGTGAGGAGAGCATGGAAACGCACAGGGTGCAAAACTGAATCTACGTATGTGTGTGGCTGTTACGTACATCTGTGTTGGCTGCTAAGCTTTGCTGTGGGGATGCGCATGTTGACAGGACTCAGCCCCTTCTCTGTGCAAAGCAGCCCAGTAAAGTAGCTAACATTTCCTGAAGTGGGGACAAGCTGACCTTGGGCTTACCAGGTCCCCTGCCCAGCAATCCTGTGCAGTCTGGCTGAAGGGTAGTGTGAGGAAGAGGCTGGGGTTGCACTGAGCAACACTTCCCTGGGTAAGGCTCTGGTTACCCACCATGACGTGTCTTTAATGAGGGCTGGAGGGTGAAAGCATCTGTAGCCCATACCCCACCCTGAGAATTCCCCCTGCCTCCCGGGCTCTTTGCTTGCTTTTGGAGCCTCCTAGTAATAAAATGTGAGGGTCTATCAAGTCGAAATGAGAACAACAAAACAAAGAGGATGCCTCTGTGCTTACTCTCCTCACCGTGGCTCTTCTGGGCTGTGGTTGACTGTGTGAAAGAGCCTTGCTCCATTTCGGGGAACCGAGGGCTGTTTATGTGAAGGGAGGAAAAAAAATGTGCTAGCAAAGGATTAAAGTTTTAATAGTCATAAAGGAGAAGATGCTCTGTAATAAGTATCAACACCAATTGACTAGCTTCTGCTGTTTTGACAACCTCCAGGTGTTCTGCAGTAGCATGATCTGCACCTGCCTGTGTTGTGCTCCGAGGTGCTCTCCTCCCCACTGAGCTGTCTCTTGCCTTGCAAATCTCTCCTGAGAAGGGCGGGAGCAGTTCATGTTTGGTATGTTGTCATGGAACCAGAATCCCCTTTGGGCGGATAGTTGTCATATTTGCCTGTTTGGAGACAGGCGGGAGCACCCCTCGGCGGCGTTCGCCGGGGGCTGCGCGGGCCTCCCCCCTGCCCACACTGCGCTCCCCGCTGCCGGGGGCTCAGCAGACCTGGAGCTGGGCCAGCTCCCCGAAGGCCTGCGCGTGCCGGCTGTACCTTGGCCTGCTTTAGTCTCTCCCGTAGGAAGCAGCCTGTTCTCGCCGAGGCCGGCGCTCGCGCATGGGGAGCGGGCGTGCAGACTTTGACTTGCGGGTCAACTGGGCAGCGAGGATGGGCGTAGTGTCTCGCTGCTGGCTGGGGTT
>NW_010520436.1:48698-49439 GCF_000687285.1 Phaethon lepturus
CTGGGCTTGAGGAGTGACCATGGCTCAAGCTGAGGAGCGTGTTTGTCTCTGGATGTCCCTCGTGTTCATAAAATGAATCTTTTAACACAAGTATCCCTTCTTTCTGGCACAGACTTCCGTCTACCAGACCCAAAGCACTTTTGATGCTCTTTCCATAGGGTTTTCCCCCTTCTATCTCTGGGTCTGTTAAATATCACATCAGCTCTGTTTGCTCCAAGGGGCTGGTCAATGCTGGGACATGGATAAGAGAGAATGAGGAAAGCAGTTGATGCGGAGTCTGGATTTGGTTGTTTGTGTAGCTATAATAGTCCTGTCTTCTGGCAAATTTCATCACCCAATTTGTCTTTCCTTGTGCCTGATCTTCTCCTGCCCCAAGCCTGACGCTTTCCCCCAGCACACTACACCTCCTGTATTTCAGTACGCTGACACCCGTATGTACTGGACCTACATAAAGCTGGAGGAAGAAGCTGTCATTCCTAATATACTTTAAGTCACTGTTCCTAGAAGCTGCGGGTGAGGTCAGCAGAGCGAGGCCAACATCGTGCCTCGCTGCCAGTGCCAGGGCTGTCTCCCCATCCCTCCCACCCCCAGCTGCGCTCCTTCCCTGCTCCAATTCCGGCGTGCGTCAGCTTGCGCAGACTGATTCAGCCCGCTAGACTGGCCGTGGGTTGTTTCTCCCACCCTCCCTGGGTTAGCTTCCTGCTGGATTGCCGCCTTGAGTTGGTTCATCGGCCGCGCGCC
>NW_010520436.1:49495-55889 GCF_000687285.1 Phaethon lepturus
GCCTCGGAGTGAGCCCAGCCCTACCGTCTCGCCACACCCTCGGGTAGGGAAGCGAGGGACACTTCAGCTGTTCCGAAGATAGACGTCCAGATAGGTAATAACAATAGACAATAAGAGCTGTGTACTGCACACAAGCAGTTTTGGCAGATAACAGCAATTCGGATATCGGTGCCTGACGAGCAGTGCTAGGTCTAGTTGTAACTGCAAAGTGAGCCCAGCCCTACCGTCTCGCCACACCCTCGGGTAGGGAAGCGAGGGACACTTCAGCTGTTCCGAAGATAGACGTCCAGATAGGTAATAACAATAGACAATAAGAGCTGTGTACTGCACACAAGCAGTTTTGGCAGATAACAGCAATTCGGATATCGGTGCCTGACGAGCAGTGCTAGGTCTAGTTGTAACTGCAAACCCGCTGACACAAAGGCGCACACAACTAAGTGCTTTTTTTTCCCCCTCTGCCTTTGCTTTCTGTTGCGCTTTACCCTGGTGGATAGAGATTTGCCTGAATGAATAGCATCCTATTATCATAAAGGTGGCTACTTCGTAACTGCTAGTAATTACACTTCAGAAATATGCCCCTGAAAGATTGGCACATCTGTTACAATTACTGCTTCTCCCATCGTTACATTTCAAAAATACATGTTTCAAAATTTGGCTTTGAAATCAGATTTATCTGCTGTGTTCTTGAGTCGTGGCCCTGAATTCAGAAAGGTGCACATGTTCTCAGATGTATAGAATGTAGATGTAGAGGAATAAGCGTTCCTATTAAAAATTCAACTTATCCTTTTGTTCTTTTCCATCCTTGCTGAGTTGGACCAAATCTAGACTTTCAAAGGTGCAGGTTTAAGCAAGCTTCAACCAAACTTCTGTAAGGGAATGCAGCAGTAAATGGGATTATGGTTACCGGAGAGCCTAAGTCTGCCTCCGCTCTTAGAGACAAGAAAATTTCCACAGAAGTGGCCGGTTCCTATGAAGATACGTGAGCTGCAGTCATTCTTTGAGAGTCGTTAAAAACTGGAGCCTCTCTAATACATTGTCAAATCAAAGGCTTGGATATACTTTCTCGCTCAGTCCTTAGTTCAGGGAGCATTTAAACAAATGGGCAATCCTATTTCTATTCAGCAGGGCATTTAATTTCAGTAGTGCCAAAGGAAAAAAAGGCTTTACTCCATGTTGGGTCTTAATGTGTCTGAGAACTGGAGGACATTAAGATTTGCGGTTTGAAATCTCTTCTGTTACGAACTGCTTTCATGCTTGACTCTGGACATAAGACCAAATTTGATCCTCATTTAATCTTAATAGTTAACTCTAAGTCCCTAAAACCTAAACATCTGTGGGATGAGCCTTCTTCACAATTTTCACAGATGGTCAAGATTTCACAAGGGCTGAGTGTCTCTGCTCCTGGCAGAACTGAGTGGCACAGGCACCCTGTAAAAGAACAAAAAGAGCTTTATAGCCTATCTCTGGCAACCAGCTGCCAGCTCAGAGAGGCAGTTGGCCACCTCTCCTGCAGTTGTTTCAGTGGGTTATGGGACAATAAAGTAAAGCTTGTTAGTAAAGGGCTAAAGTCATGCTCTGATCTTATTGAGAGCCTGCCTGAATTGTTCATAATCTTCTGTTTATCAACTATTACTAAAGTTCATTTATTTATAACCATGACAAATAACCCTTATGAACATTCCTCCAGTGATTTATTGTGCAATTGTTTTGCATTCCTGAAACATAAAACAAACCATCAAAGTAAGACATGATGCAAGATATTAATTTTTAAGAAACAAATGGAGGAGAATGATTCCTTGAAATGGACAATGCAAAACGTAAACCAGCTGCTCATACACTATGATAAGATTTAACATGGGAAGTTACAGTTCTGATGAGCTCGCCATGAGAAGTGCAAGCTCTTTTATTGTAAAATAGATAACAATTAGGCCACTTCATCACAATGTCACTTAGCTCTCCAATAATTCATCGTCCTGCCTTAAAGACTGGGCAGCCTTGCTCTAGAGCCTGTGTCCCTCATTGACCTGTAGTTGCAGAAAGTGGCTCGTGCAACCTGATCCAGTTTCCATTATGGAAAAAGAGGGCTGGATCAGGCATCTTGTGTGTGATGTCAATAATCACATTTATATCTAATCTCCACTTGTCCATCCTTCACTCTTGTAACAACGTGCGCACCAGGAAGCTGAGCTGCAATTAGGATACCACAGGAAAGACATGGAGGTTGTACTCCTCTCTCCCAAGGTCTTGGGAGACACATAAGACTGGGCCTGGCCAAAGAGTGTCTTCTGTGCAAAGAGGTGGTGTTTTCTTTACTGGCTCTGCTTATCCTGTCTGTCCCAAACTCATGAGGCAATGGAAAGCCCTCAAGTTGCTTAGGGCTTTTGTGTACAAACAAGCACGTTGCGTTCACCCAGAAACCAATGGGTGCCCAGTGCACTGCACAGAGGGGTTCATCTAAGACAAGGTTGGGACCTTCTTCACAAGTATTAGTCTTGAGGACCCCTGAATTAGCATGGGTCCCTCAGTCAGACCTGTGCTATTTGATGAACATGTCATACGGACATATATCAAATATTAGATGGGCTGTACTGATATGTGGTCTTCTGGGTAATCCAGGTAACATCAGGATAAGTGAGCAAGCGTGTGATGCTGGTTGTGTTACTGTTGATTGTACCACTGGTTTATTCAGCTCCATCCCAATCCCACCACCAAACTGCAAGCAGAGCATGGGCATGCTGGGAAGCCTGCTGGAGTTGTTGGGATCTGTCTGTGATCTCCTGGGTTTGTGACCACTGGTCTTGGGCCCTGAATGAAGTTTTTTTGCTCTGTCATGTGCATTCTCTGGAGAGTTCACCCTGCAGCCTTTCCCTTGAGTGGTCTTTTTCTGAGGTGTCTCTTATATTTGACTGTCTTGTTTGCAGGACCTTAGTTATCCTTTTAACCTATGCCCCCTCATCAGGCTGGCTGAGGTTGATCAGTGGGCTCAAGAACTGCTAGAGAAGGACACACCTACATATCTGCCAGCAAATACAGGCACACACCCATACAAAAATACACGTGAACTAGGCACATTATGAATATACACACCTATTTTTCCTAGAAGCCAGATGAAAACCCTACAGGCTCTTTGCCCACCCTTGCTATTGCGAGCAGAGTCAGTCTCTCAAGATCCAGGAAGCCTGTAGTGAAAGTGTCTCAGAGTTAAACAAGTTAAATGGCTGGCTAACATTAACATAATCAAGCTTCATCTCAGCAAGAGCTGAAACAATGTACAGAGCCCTAACATTACTGGAAATCTGTGAAATGAGCATGCTGTTTCTTGGTTGTTTTGTTCTGTTTAATACCAATTGTTTAGAAAAGAAAACTTTTCTGAAAAAGGAAATCAAGAGCGTTTCTCCATCCCTACTGTTGCTGCAATAACAGGAAGCAAAATTCACATATACAGAGCTTGGCAGATAAGGGCTGAATGGTAGTTTGTTTTTTACAGACGGTGGCAAGTGATCCAAAAGAAAAGCAAATATCTTGCCCTTGTAATTCACAGTGAACCGAGCTCTGAGTCCCCTGGGACTTGTGCAGGCACCAGGATGGATCTCCCCAGGGACGAGAGCTGCAGAAGACCTCTCTTTTGAACTGGAAAAGTGGCTCCAAGCCAGCATGGTCACAGGTTGTCAGCTGTAGCACCATCTGTGTAAGGTGACCTGGCCACTTACAGTGGGAAGGCAATGGTGGCTCTGAGCTGCAGACTGTGCTTCACCCAGGGGCTTCTCCAACTTACGTTCTGTTGCTTTTCTGATAAAATGTCACAGGACCAGGGGAGGGAAAGTTTCAGCTGACTGGCTGTGTGAAAAGATGAAATCCAGGTAGCCTGTCTGCTCGTTGCCTGGGCAGGAAGGTCAGCTGGTGGTCTTCCTTCCTCAGGTGACAAAGCTCAGCAGCATCCCACACTCTGCAATGGGCACCGCATGGGTTGCCTTGCAAAGTGCCTCAGCTGCGAGACGAAGGTTTTGCAGCAGCAGTGCAGGGAGCAGCCGAGGGCACTACTATGGTTTGAGGCTTTGGGACAAACACAGGAGCTGCACGGTTCTACTGTTGCTACCAGCAGCAAAGTAATTAATAGACGACCACTTACTTGTCTTTTTTGGGGGGTCAGAGTGGGTTCTCCCTATTAGGAGACTCGCATCTCTCAGGTGTTTTCGGGCTATCTGCAGAGTTAAACAAAGGGGTTCTGTGTATATATTCCAGTTGATATGTATAACTTCTGGAGGAGAAAAAAATGAGCGTTTAAGATGCTAGAGCCACATTGCTGCAGCACACCAAGGATTGCGCTCCACAGCTCTCCCCGTCAGGGTCCATGCAGTACTTGGCAGTTTCCCTTTAGGCTCCTGTGTCTTGTTACTTCCCTTACACTTTCCATCTAATTTCTTAGGTTAGTATGTAATGTTTTGTTCCACATTCATGTTCACAGAGCCTGGAATAATATCAGTGGATTTCATTTAATCCTTCCTTTTCACCTAGACTGAGAGTTAATCCGGTTTTCTGACAGCACGTTATTGTCTGCTAAAGCTGGCACCACTAAAGCATACGCTTTCTGAGTCGGGGCTTGCTCACCGGCTGGTACCGTTCGGTGTACGTGTGTGATACCATGTCAGTAAAAGAAATGCCAGATTACATCTTTAGCAGTAAAAACCAAAGCATTTTAAACAACTGAAATTCATTCTGACCATTGTGTCCTCTGTCAAGCGTGGGCCTAAGAGGCAAGCACATACTCATTTCTGGGGTTGTAATAGTGGAGGGAGCCTTGAACGAGGCTTCTGCAAATAAGGACCTGTAGGAACCCGGGATTCCTGCCCCAAAGAATTTACTATTTAAGAAATAATATACTTCTATAATGTATGTGTCTCACCCAAAGGTCCAATCACACAAGGTGTGTTTTAAGGGCTGAAATTAAGCTTGATGGGGTAGCTTTATTAAACTATTTGCCTATTGTTGCCTTTAGGCTGGGCTGCATTGCAGACGTGTTTGCTGGCTTAAGTACTTTGAACCAGTTTGCTTGTCTTGACACAGCAGAAAAAAACCTATTGGGTTTTTTTTGGGGGGTGGTGGAATACTTTGAATAGCATCTGACAAACTGGGATTCCTATCCATATGAATTGCACTGCTGCTTAAAACATAGAGATAGAAAACATGTCTGCATTCAGAATGGGCTCTGTGTGTGTGTATGTACGTATGTATATATGGGCTGGCAGCTCCCTGTCACTGGTCCTGACACTCTGTTCTGTCCACTTGCCCCCCGTGTTCCTGGTGTCCTCTGTCGTGTTTCCTACCTGGGAATGCATCTTTTACCCTTCACTTGCCACCATGGGATAAAATGTTTTTTTCTCTCTCATGAATGGTAAAAACAAGCTCCATTTAATTGTAATGATAAAGCAATGAGCAGCTTTATTACTAATGTTAGCAGCACAGTAAGTCTTTGACCACTTGTGAAATGATGGCTGATGCTCTTCTTGATACCTGGGTCATTTGAATTTCCATCAGGTGGGACGTAACTCAGCATCTTGCTGCTCTGACACATGGCTGAGCAATTCTCGCCACATCTTACCAGGGAAATACCTACAGCCTGGCCATTTAATTTCTGTTACTTTTTTAAGTTAACTGGGAAATGTGTCATCTTTAAATAATCTGTAGGAAGCGTCTGAGCTGGCAGTATTTTTTGTGGAAGGCAACCACTGCAAATGTTTGGCATCTCCAGTATTCATGTTTATTGCTCGTATACGGATGGCGAGGCATAAGCGGAAATAGCCGTAGCAAATTGGAGCACAACGATATGTGCCCTAGATGGCTTCTGAAAGCATGTGAGTTTGCAGGGATTTTTACAGTCAAGCCTCTAGATATCCGCTCCAAGAAAATAAGAAACAAGCCCAAATCCTCACCCTCACGGGCCTCAGCACACATCTTCAGAGCAATACCTCTCTACTAGAGAATTGTTCTTCTAGAGTAACCAGTTTCTACTCATAACCGGGTGAATGCTCCTTGCTGTCTGGTGGCTAACTGTAAGCTTCAAATGACACCTTCACCGAGACGAGCGCAATTAAATTGTGTTTTACGGATCTGGGTGGCTAAAACCTGGGTGGAACTGAGTCAGCACTTCTGTGGTGATGCACAAGCTGGGCAAGACCCGTTGCCGCTTACCACAGAGCTGAGAAACCTCAGCCAGAAAAGTCCAGGTGTTGACAAGGCTGGAGAACGCTCGCTGCAAGCAACGAGCAGCCCCGGGAAAACAATTCTTGATTAATAAGTCATGGGAAGCTTTCGTAACGCCCAGCTTAATAGAATTGAGAGATGCGAGAGGATTAAGCGAATAACAGGAAGCACCCCGCAAGAATTCCCCCCCCGA
>NW_010520437.1:0-315 GCF_000687285.1 Phaethon lepturus
CCCCAGCGTCCTGGTGACTGGCCCCATGCCTGACCCACCGACGGCCAAGAGGAAGAAGAAGAAGAAGATGACAAAGGAGCTGCCAGAGGCACCCAAGGTGTCAACCCCGAGGAGGGCACCGTCCAGCGACCAGGGGGACTGCAGGCCGGGACCCGCCCTGGACGTTGGGGTTACCACCAGCGACCCAGAGGTGCCCAAGAGGAAGAAGAAGCGCAAGCGGGAGCAGCCGGGGTGACCCCAGGCACAGCGGGGTCCCCCCATGTGTCCCCCAAGGCTGGGTCACTGATAAATTTAATTTACTATAAAAACGCGGAT
>NW_010520437.1:485-712 GCF_000687285.1 Phaethon lepturus
CTGTGTCACTGATAAATTCAATTTACTATAAAAACGGGGATTTGGGGAGCAGCTGCTCATTTGGGGAGCTTGAGGAAGGGCTCATGCAGAACGTCAAAGAGCCGCTTGGCCTGGGGGGACAAGGGGAGACGTGAGAAGAGCTGGGGGGCAAGGGGCCGTGTCCCCTCTGTCCCCTCACCACTCACCTTCTGGGGCCCGACACCAGGGCAGAGGGACAGGTCCTCCCT
>NW_010520437.1:754-2075 GCF_000687285.1 Phaethon lepturus
GAGGGGCTTAGGGGGCAGGCGAGGGGCTCAGGGACATGTCACTGTCCCCAGTGTGCCCCAGGGAAGGTGGCAGGTCCCCGCAAACTCACCCCAAAGGCAGTGAGGAGGCTGAGCGCATCTGTCTTGTTCACCGACTTGACACTGGTCAGGCAGTCAGTCATCTGCAGGTGATGGGATCGGGGAGTGTCAGAGGAGCCTCGGAGTCCTCAGGGTCCCCAAACTGGGGTGTGGGGAGGGGCGTAGCTCACCCGGGAGAGGAAATCCTGCTCTACCCGCTCCTTCAGCAGGTCAGGCGGCTTCTGCTCATAGGCCTTGTAGGTCTCCAAGTACCGCCCGGCCTCCTCGGGGCTGGGGAGGGCACAGGGAGTGGGTAGGGGGCTGGGGGGCCACCCACAGGTGACAGCAGGGTCTCCCATGGACTTGGGACAGCCCCTACCTCCAGGCCACCAGGAGGGTGCAGTCAGCCAGGATGCAAATCTTCGCCAGTTCTTTCAGTGCCTGGTGCGGATCCTTCTGCAGTGGGGCAGAGCCAAGGGGAGGGGGAGGACAGGAGAGGGAGGGGATAGGGACCAGAGGTGACCAGGAGAGCAATGGGCTGGGGATGGAGGGGACACGGGGACTGAGAGAGCGAGGAGACATGGACGGAGGGGACACAGGGACCGGGAGAGTGAGGGTACAGGGCTGAGGGGGCAGAGGGACCAGGGGAGTGAGAAGCTGGGGACAGAAGAGCCCGAAGAGCGAGGGGACAGAGACTAGAGGTAACCAGGAGAGGGAGGGGACGGCAACAGAGGGAGCACAGCGAGGGGACAGGGAGCCTCTCACCACATCAACCTGGAGCAGCAGCAGCTGCAGCCTGTAGCTCCTGCCCAGGTGCCGCAGGCGGTCATGGATGTAGCCGGGGTTGAGGTGGTGGTACCGCAGGCTGGTGGGGGACGGTGAGGATGGGGTGACACTGAGGGGACCCCACAGACCCCTGGGAACCCCCAGGAGCCCCAGCTCACCTCAGGAAGAGGGCACAGGTGCTCTGGCCCAGCACATAGTCAGGGACGATGTCACCAAACTCCCAGGGGACATTGCGGACGAACTTCAGCACCGGGTTGCCCCGCTGTGGCGAGAGGGCAGTGGGTCAGGGACCCCTAGAGAAGCCAAGACAGTCCCCTCTCATGTCCCGGGGCGGGGGCAGAGCATGTGCCTGTGTGCCCCAAGACTTTTGGAGATGGTCCTCCCGTGCCCCAGGACTCCAGTGGATGGGTACCCTCAGCCCACAATACTGGAGGACAGTCCCCCCCATGCCCCAGGACGGCCCTCGTGCCCACCCCGG
>NW_010520438.1:0-211 GCF_000687285.1 Phaethon lepturus
GATATAGCTCTCGGCACAATATTTCATACTGACAAGGGAATGGTGAAAGAGGAATGTAGCTGGATAGACTCCTAAAATATTCAGCACTGATTTATGCATTTTGGTAAACTCAGTCACAAGAGCAGAGCTAGGTAAATAATAAGAAAAATTATTCATGGAGAGATTTACAAATCCCTTACAGTTTGGCTGTCATCCCACCCCTTATACTTGG
>NW_010520438.1:230-2839 GCF_000687285.1 Phaethon lepturus
GTTTTATTGGATGATGTCAATATTCAGCCATGATAATTCTTGTACCAATATTAGTATTTACATTTGAGCCAGAAAATTATTTTCTGCTGCTTACATGTTCAAGACAGACACAATATTATGTAACACATATCACAGATAAAGTATTATAATTGATTAAAGATATGATTAGAGTGAACAGTTTTCAAGCAGTACAGTACTTGATAGCTGTTCACATAAAGTTATTTAAATAATGAAGAAGTGATAAATACATTCATAGAAATGACAGGGCAAATGTCTTCAGCATTCTGAGGTCCTTTCAACTGGGACTTCTGCTGTTGAATCTAAGAAAAAGAAAAATCATATTTGGTTTGTATCATGCTAAACTTATTTTTGTCATCTCTTTTTTTGTCATTGAAGTAGGAGATAGAGAAGTTCTGGTCCATTTAACACAAATTTGTTCTTTTCAGCCTGAAACAAAAAGTTTCATTTTGGGACACTCATTTTAGGAAAAAACAAGAAGTCATAAAACTGCACTATGAATAAACAACCTTTCATTCTATAGCTTACAAACCTGAGGAGACCTCATGTCATTTGTCTCACTTCTTGGCCTCTCAACATTTATTGAAGTATTTTATAGAGGGTGAAACAACTTCAACAAGAGCACCCTGCTTCAGAAAATACCCCCAGCTTCTAGCTAGAATACTTGGTAGAAGCCAGGTTTGGTTTTGTTCCTTCCTTGAGTGGAAAAGAGCTTTTATTTGAGCTGCACATGAAGGGAGAAGCAATGAACCTTCAGCTCCATTGTTTGAACAGTCACATAGGATTCCAGGCCTTTGCTCAATGCACTTTTGGTTTAGACAAAGAGAAACAGCTTTACAAACACAGAGCAAGAGCATTTGTCTGAGAGCAGTGTATTTATGGCACTTTGTTCATAAGCGTAAGATCTAAGTCTCCTGAAGAGGAAGGAACACAGTTCAACTTCCCCATATCTTGAGTGAATGTACTAGCCACATTACTCAATGAAGGAGAAGATTATTTTCTGCTGGGAAAAAAAATCTATCCATACAATTAATCAGAATAAATAACTTGGAATAAATGCCTTAGAAGATGTTTTTGTCACTTGATAAAAAGATCAATTGTTCATATATCACACCGAAGAAGGAACAAGTAAGAGGAATGTCCAGGAAAATGAAGTATATAGTTTGAGCACCTCTGGAGTTTGGAAATACTTGACTCTCAGAAAAATATTTGATTGACATAATCATTAGCATTCTCTAATGCCATGTTTCTCAAACAGTGGTCTAGGGTCAAAATATGATCAATGAAAATGGCTGTAAAATAGAAGCAGGAAAACAAACAGAAAAGAAGATAAAGAGATAAAAGAAAAAAATCAGATTAAACTTTGAATATGCATTTATATGTGAATGTAAACAACAGCCACTGCAACATACTGTACAAGGTAGTTCCTTCATTCCCCTCCCCTCCTCCTCCCCCAAAATGATGATGAAATTTCACAGATTAAGTTCAAGCTTCCACAGTCCACTTACCTTCTACCTTTGGCTGTGTTTTAAGCCCCTTTGCTAGGCCAGCATAGGAACTTGTGCAAACCTACAATGAGCTGGTGTGGGGAATGAAACCAAAAATCAGATATACATAAAAAGCAATTTTGGGTGAGATCAGCTCTTGAAGTGGCTTATTACAGAACTATACATTAAGCAACATGCTGGTTCAAGAGAGGGGACAGGACCACAGCAGACCCCATTTATAAGTTATAGCTATTCTGAAAAGTTTCCCAAGTCCAAATCTGATCTCGCATACACTGATTAGTAGTTTACTTCTTTCACAGGCAAGAACATAAATTTTGTAGTCTAAAACATAAACCTTCTACTGAAGTACAGAATATGTCACTTCACATCAGTGGTCTTAAAAAATGCCAGTTGAGCTGTACTGCATGAAACACTTGATGAGAGAAGGACACAGTAATTCGTCACAAAGTAGAGTTTTAGAAAACAGGCGGCCAAATAACCTGAAGCAATTATCTCAGTCACTTCTTTACCACAGAGGTGACAAGGGTAGCTCAGATCTGGAGAGGGGGAGGTTGCCAAGTGGGTAAGGTCACAAACTAACCAGGAAGAAATGCTCACCGTGGTAGTGTAAATGGCAGTCTCAAAACCATTTTGCAGATAGTCTGGGAACAGATCTGTGGGTCCCAGTTTAT
Organism: Phaethon lepturus; assembly: GCF_000687285.1. NCBI lineage: Eukaryota > Metazoa > Chordata > Aves > Phaethontiformes > Phaethontidae > Phaethon > Phaethon lepturus. The sequence goes on from NW_010520438.1 coordinate 2,428, forward strand.
GAGGGCACAGAGCCCCAAGTCAAGCAACTGCCTTCTCATAGCCTGCCATAACAAGTGTCACAGTTCTGCCTAAATGAATGCCAGCATTTCTGATTAGGCAAGCTTCCTGACTGCGTGATACATAGAAGCAATCCCTGTTAAGATCATCCCTCACTTCTGTCCTCCTGCCCAGGGAGGAGTGGTGATACTATCCAATAAATTATTTTAAACAACACTTGTGAAAAATATAATTCAGAAAAAAATTTGCAGAATAAAAGGCACAGTTCCTCTCCATACAAGCATTTGATCACGAGTTCAGAAACTCATTTACTTTAATAGCATATGGCCAATTAAATTATTTCACATTTTAAAATTCTGTATTCTCCTATGGCCATATAACCTTTTGTGCTGGTTTTGGCTGGGACAGAGTTAA
>NW_010520439.1:0-2843 GCF_000687285.1 Phaethon lepturus
CCTTAGTGATTCTGTGATTCTGTGAATTAAATACGTTCCTGAAAGACTGTAGCAAACATTTATTGAGTCTGTGTGTAGAATACTGCAAGTATAGTAGGATTTCATTAGTAAAAGTAATGCTAGTTCCTGACAAATGTTTTGATTAAATCTATTTTTTAGAAAAACAAGCCATTTGATATATTACTTATCTAAGAAGAATAACAACTATATTTATATAGGGATTTTTAAATATATTTTATATCTTAAAAATTGAAAACGTGGTTTTATACATACATTTTAAGCATATATTTAGATATGTATCTAAAATTAGTTTGCTACTTGAATTAGGCTACATTATCTCCACAGAAATCACATAAACATGAAATTTACCATACAGCAGGCAAAATGGAAGTTTCAGACTTTTCAGACATTCTTTTGTTACGACTTGCCCAAATGGTGTATTTATGATTAAGTGGCAACTTCCTAGCAGGTGGGAGAAGAATACAAGAGGCAAAAGAATTCTTTGATAAAGTTCACTCAGACCAAACATCAGACAGATGCTAAAAGCAAAATGAGAGAAAGGAAAAAGGAAAAAACTCCTTTCCTGACAAAGCAGGTTTTTCTCACAACTCTTGCTGTTATATTAACTTTCTTAACCTTATCTGAGCTCTGAGTAGTTCAGTGGTTAGGCTTCTTTAAAAGTCTTGAGGGAACTAAACCATATGGAAGGTAAAATCTCAGTGTTTACAGTCACAACATATGAATAAGTACAATTATTCCTCGCAGCATTAGCACTCCTATTTATTTAAAAATAAGATAAAATGATGTTTTGAAGGCCTTGAAAACATAAAGGCAGAGCAGATGACATAATTTCTGCATTTAAAATGACACTCTGGCCTCATGAGCTTTAGAAAAGCTACATTAGCCACCACAGCTTACTAGACATGGGAAAATTATTTAAATACAGTGCAAAAAGTAGGCTTTATAAATGAGTTAAGGAAGTTTTCTATCTTTTTTAAAGTTTTGCAGAACTGAAACCTTTTAAGTATGTATGTTGCCTCAGGGTTTTAATATTGAAACTCTCTTTTTTTTTTTTACATTTTTGATAAAACTATAAATAAGTTGGCTAAAACAATCAACTGAAATAAAGTGAAAATTAATTGAATCATTTCATTTTATGCTGCTGTGGGGGGTTAGCCTTGGCTAACAGCCAAGCTCCTACCCAGCCACTCACTCACACCTTCCCCCTCCTCAGTGGGACAGGGGAGAAAATAGGAAGAACAGGAAAGAGAAAGATTGTGGGTCAAGATAAAGACAGGTAGATTGCTTACCAGTTACTGTAGTGAGCAGAACAGACTTGACTTGGGGAAATTTAACTTAATTTATTGACAGTTAAAATAGATATTTATTTGGGTAGTGAGAAACAAAGACAAACATTAAAACACCACCTTTCCTCCCCCCTTTCGCAGGCTCAACTTCACTCCACTCCAGACTCCCCTACCTGCCCCACCCAAGCAGCACAGGGGGGATGGGGGATTGGGGGTTACGGTCAGTATATAATGATTTCTCTCTACCACTCCTTCCTTCTCACATTTCCTCTGCTCTGGTGTGGGTTCTCCACAGGGTGAACTCCTTTAGAAAAATATGCTCCAGCATGGGTTCTCCACAGGCTGCAGTTTCTTTAGGAATATCTATCTGCTCTAGTGTGGGTCCTCCATGGGTTGCAATGTGGATATCTGCTCCACCATGGAGCTCTGACCTTGGTGTTCCCTTTGCTGTTTCTCACTCTTTTTGTTCCCTCCTCTGCTCTCTCTGTGGCATGTTTGCCCATTCTTAAATATGTTTTCATAGAGGTGCCACAGGCTTCTCTGATTAAATCAGCTTTGGTCTGCAGTGGGGCCATTGTGGAGCTGGCTGGAACCAGCTGTGTCCAGCATGGGGCAGCCCCTGACCACTTCCCACAGAGGCCACCCCTTCAGTGCTCCTCTCCAAAAAAAAAACCTTTCCATGTACACCCAATACAGCTGCTGACATTATTTTTGGAAGGTTGGAAGGACAGAAATGTGGGAGAGGGTATTTTTGTGGGTCTGGCCAGGATGGAGTTAACTTTCTTCATAGAAGCTTGTATTATGCCGTGCTTTGCATTTGTGGCTAAAACAGTGTTGATAACACACCAATGTTCTGGTTATTGCTGAACACTGCTTACATAGCATCAAGGCTTTCTCTTTTTCTTCCCACTCTGCCCCACAGTGAGTAAGCTGGGGTTGGAAAGCAATTGAGAGGGGACATAGCCAGGACAGTTGACCCAAATTGGTCAAAGGGATGTTCCATGTCATATAATGTCATGCTCAGCAATAAAAAAATGGCTGGGTATCAATTCGCTTTTGCATTTGCTTCAAATAGTATGAAAAAGCTCTTGGGTTGAGATAAAGACAGGGAGATTGCTTACCAGTTACTGTCATGGGAAAAACAGATTCAGCTTGGGAAAATTAATTTAATTTATTGACAATCAAAATAGATTCGGGTAGTGAGAAACAAAGACAAAAAATAAAACACCTCCCCCCCCTTTCCCAGGCTCAAACTTTACTCATTTCTTTTTGAGTCCTCTATCCTCCCACCCAAGTGGCTCAGAGGGGATGGGGAAGGGGGGGGGGCTACAATCAGTACATGACAGTTTCTCTCTGCCGCTCCTTCCTCCTCATAATTTTCCCCAGCTCCAGCATGGGTTCTCCACAGGACACGATTCCTTCTGGAAATTTCCACCTGCTCTGGTGTGGGGTCCTCTACAGCTGCAGGGTGGATATCTGCTCTGGTGCCATGGAGCACCTCCTCCCCCTCATTCTTCTCTTACCTTGGTGTTCCCT
>NW_010520439.1:3492-5408 GCF_000687285.1 Phaethon lepturus
CTGTGTGGTGTTTTTGCCTTTTCGTAAATATGTTTTCACAGAGGAACCACCAACTCCACTGATGGGCTCAGCTGTGGCCTGAAGTGGGGCTGTTGTGGAGCTGGTTGGAACTGGCTGTGTCCAGCAAAGGGCAGCCCCTGACCTCTTCCCACAGAGGCCACCCCTGCAGCCCACCCTCCTGCTACTGAAACCTTGCCACATACACCTAATACAAATAAATTTATGATGTATATGTTCCTGGATTGAAATACTGTCTATGATCTCTCAGGCTGGTTGTTGTAATTTTTAACAATAAAGGATACTTTTTCATCAGAAAAATGTAAAATTATATTTGGCAGATATTTTGCTTTTAACGAGAACAGCTTCCTTTTGAGCTTTCATGGGAGAAAAAGCTGGATTTTAAAATGACAACTGTTTTTTCTAGAGTACACATATTTTTATATTTTAACATATCCAGAAATCCAAAAACATTGAATACAACACGGGAAAATTTTAATGTAAGAAAAAGATATGTCTATATGAAGACAAATGTAAATGAATATGCACTATACATAAAGCAATAAGGACGTTATGTTTCATTGAAATGCAAGTACTACATGACTTACACTGATATTTTTTAGCATTATAGTATTCCTTACAATTTAGTTGATGTACAAAGTATGAATTCTAACACATTTGGGTCTATTTATTGCTACTGCCCATGGGTTATCTTTAGATGCAATCTGACTGATTTTGAATACTGTAATTGATCAGACAAGTCTTTACTAAGATTTCACAGTATAAGGACTTCAGTACTATCAGATTTCAGACAAATTTGACAGCAATAACTTTACAGTAAGAAATCAAACTGATGTCAAGGAAATAGTTAAAAGAAACCCAAACCACAGTATATGTTACCCCTTCTGAAAGAGGAAAAAATGTTGTTTGACAGTAAAAAAAGGCTCTAAAAATTATTCATGTAGAAGGCATGCAATAATGGAACTCCTTACAGAGGTCTGTGATTCAGCATACCACACAGATCAATATATACTACAGCATAATATTCCAGCAATAGCACTTTGGACTCTCTTAAGTCTTTACTGTGCACTATATGGCAAGGGACGGTTTGAAATCTTGTTCAAAAAGAAGAAACAGTATTCTGTTCCCACTTTCAGCTGAACTGGAGAAAAGATGAGTTTGTAAGAAATGTAAAGGAGTGCAGCATATGCCTGTCTGATAGACACGGAGATAGCTATGGTTACCTACTTGATAATTACTACTTTATATAATGTTGCGCTCAGAAGAAATCATACACTGTCTCAAAGCTCATGAATCCCCTGCAGTTCATGGTATCAACTTCAACAGAACACACAAGTTCAAAGAAAAACGCACTTTGCATATCACTGAATTAAAAGAAAATGATCTATGTACATTTACTGACTCATCACAAGATGAAATGTGCTTCTTAAATACTACAATAATGAAATATTAATATTTCAACCCATAACCATATGCTTCTTTCTGGCAGAGGGGTTCTTTATGGCATACACAAACCCATTTGCCAATCTTTTTTATGTAAATGCTAGCTTTTCATCCACCAGTACCCCCAAGTCCTTCTCGGCAGGGCTGCTCTCCATCCCTTCATCCCCCAGCCTGTATTGAAACCTGGGGTTGCCCCAACCCAGGTGCAGGAGGCCTTGTTGAACCTCATGAGGTTCACAGGGGCCCATTCCTTGAGCTTGTCCAGGTCCCTCTGGATGGCATCCCGTCCCTCAGGCATGTCAACCGCACCACTCAGCTTCGTGTCGTTGGCAAACTTGCTGAGGGTGCACTCGATCCCACTATGTCATTGATGAAGATATTAAAGAGTACTGGTCCCAATATGGACCCCTGAGGGACTCCACTCGTTGCCGATCTCCATCTGGACATTGAGCCAT
>NW_010520440.1:0-3436 GCF_000687285.1 Phaethon lepturus
AGGCCAAGCTGTGCAGAATGATCCCAACAATGACCCTTCTATAAACCTCTGAGGGCATGTGCATTTCGATTCTGAGGATGAGTCATAGGGCGAGTGGTTTTCTTATTATCCCTGGAGAAGAAAAATGTTCTCGTATACAAAGCCTCTCAAAACAACAATTTAGCCACAACCATTGACCTGTTTCATCTCTTAGTAATTTTTCAACTATTTTCCAAATCCTTTTGACAGCCCCTTTTATCTCTTAAAGGCCGAGCAGTTTATCCCTCAATGGTCCTGTCTCTACCACTGGCGCTACCTTATCTTTTTTTGGACCTCAGTCTCAAATTCATTCATTACTCTACCACTAGGTTTCCATTGATCTGAATGTTTTCCTTATATGACACAAGTTTTCAATCAAATCTCTCTTCTTCAGCCTCCAAGAGCAGCTGCTAAGGCTCAAATTTATGCACTAGCTCACAAGACTGAACAGTCAATATACGGACCTCCCTTAGCCTACCACTGGTGCCTTTCTGCTTCCTGCTACTCTTCTCCCCATCACAGTCAGTAGCTGTCCTGTCCTGATACATTTATGTACTTTCTGGAAGGTTATTGATTACAAGATTAGTTTAACTCTTCTACAGATTTCTTTAGCCTAATGACTGTGTGATTATGTTTAACAGCCTACTCTCATAGTCCTTCGACTATACTTGCCTCAAGGCTAACATTTCAGCTACGTGCAAATAGTTAAATCACAAGAAATGCGTGCGTGTAGAACCAAGAGGCCTCATGAAATTAAAACAAAGAAGAGTTAAGAGCAAGGACTGAGAGATTAATGAGTACAGAGAAGATATCTTAACCTTGAGAACAGAAACATCCGAGCAGGAGTGCTCAAACAAGGATGATAAGAAGGAACCGCTTGGCTGAACAGCAGAAGGGGCAAACATCCAAGGAGAAGAAACTATCCTCAGGAGACCCGTGACCATAAGAGGGAAAAAGGAGTAGGGGGCTAACTCCCCAAATGACCACCGACGACCACCCGAGACCCCCACACATGTGTAGTGTCGAGCATTATGTAAATGTAGTAGATAGGCAGGGAGGCGGAGATTTCTCAGAGAATGTGTGAATATTCATGTCTTTAAGATATATAAAGGATGAACTTTTGTTTCAGGGTATGCACGTTAGGTGGAGCGATCCCCTGTGCATCCAGCGCTGCAATAAAGAATGCCTGCCTTCTAAAACTTCAAACTAAACGTTAGAGGGTTTTCTTGCCAACTTTTTCGGTAACAGTCCTCCACAATAAAAGTATCCTGTGCAATTGATGATGTATACAGTGACCCACCCTTTAATGTATGCGCAGCTGACTGGCCTTACCTTTCCATCTAGCCACTGTTCAGCAACAAATTCGGCACTGTGATCTTGCACAACAGCAAATCAAAAATTTTATTTTCCCCATACACTCTAGCCCTTGGAGCAGAAAGGCTGGTACGTGCTGCCTCCTTATCTGTCATGGCGTGTAGCCTCTGTGAGGAGACAGCAAAACTGAAAGAGACTCTGCTGAATTAGGTTTCCCCTTCTCATTTGCACATACCCTGTAACCAGCAGAATTGAGTGCCTGCAAATAATAGACTTGGTAAGCTACTAAATTTGCATGATTAGAGTTAAGAAAGCAGCCATAACTTCTCTGCCTCTGAAGCAAGGCAGCAGGCAGGCACTGAGCACACATAACAGCAACAACCCAATTCATTGTGCTCACAGTAGGTGATCAGAGGACTGGGACACATGACAGACAAGAAGCTGAGAGAACTGGGCCTGTTCAGCCTGGAGATAAGAAGGCAAATCAGAGACTTTATTGCTGTCTTCAGATATCTAATGGGAGGGTGCCAGACTCATCTCAGTGATGCACAGGGATAGAATGAGAGGCATTGGAAACAAGATGCAAAAAGGGAAATCCCAATTAGATTCTTTTTTTTTTACAGTGAGGGAAATCAAATATTATGACAGTCTAGAGGGACTGCAGAATCTCCATCCTTGCATGCAGTCAAAACCCAACTAAAGAATGTTCTGAGCAATCTGGCAGACATTGGCCCTGCACTGAGGGGAGAGTTGGACGAGATGACTTCCAGAGGTCCCTCCCTACCTAAATTATTTTGTGAGGCTATGATTTATAATGGGAGTGGCTCCTCCATTAGAGGTCACTATTGTGCAAGCACCTGGGAATGACACCACAGAAAAAATATGCACAGTGTAACTGTACAGAGAAAGTGCTGCATGAATTAGGGTTCCCTTCTGTCCGACAGCTGAAAGGTGAGATCCATCTAGCTGCAGGGCAGGTATATGATGGAAGATGGGACACATGGCCCACTCATCTCCCAAGCTTCCTAGGTAGCACATGCCAAGTGTGGGATAAAAAGGGAAAAAGTGAGGTTAGAAGAAAGGAGAGTCTTGGAAAAAGACAGGAGGGTAGGACAGGAAAGAAGTAGTATTCTTTTTGAAAGAAGAAACTGTGAGTGTATCAGCAAGGCTTCAGAATATGGGGTTTGTGTACACTCTCTGCATAAGTTGGCTAAACCAAGAGGACTCTTTCAGCAGATGATGGAAAATTGATCCTGGTTTTCTGCTATGCTTGTCAGAGGTACAGACAAATGTACTCTTATTTAACCTAACTTTCCATTTCTTTTGTTTTATGGGTTTATATCACAGGTTGACCAGTCACTTTAAAGCCAGCAGGCTTTGTGACCAACCTGCTATCACCTGCTAAGTTTCAGGGATCAGAATTCATTGATAGTCAAAATAAACTTTTTTAAAAGCCCAAAGGATCGGGTCATAGAAAGGGTGTTAGGCATTATGCAAATCCTAGGCAGAAGGGCTTAGGAAAATTTTTGTTGAAACATTCTTTTTAAAGTTGTTTGGATTAAACTGGGTTTTCATTTTTAAACTTTATTGTCTTTGATTAAAACTCCCATGGGAACATTTCTGAAGTCATTTTGTGTTTTGAAATGTTTATGCTGTGGGAACATGCTCTTTGCTGTTGTTATTTAGGCCACATTATTTTCTTTGTTACTGATGTCAGGAATTTTACTAAACTAAGAAATCATATAAAGGGCTGGTTTTATTTTTAATTAAACCTTAACATTCTGGATTGAACATTTTTCCAGATTGTCTGACAGTCCTTGAAAACATGTTGGTCACACTAGCAAATTCATACTAGAAAATGTGAGATTGTTTACATGAAAGCAATTCTGAGGTGTCCTGGTTTCAGCCAGGATAGAGCTGGTTTTCTTCACAGAAGCTAGTGTGAGACTGTGTTTTGGATTTGGGATGAGAAACTGTTGATAATGTGCTGATGTTTTGGGTTGTTGCTAAGCAGTCAAGGACAGTCCAGCTTCTTGTGCTGGCCTCCTAGCAAGGAGGCTGGGGGTGCACGGGGAGCTGGGAGAGGACACAGCTGGGACAGCTG
>NW_010520440.1:3504-10135 GCF_000687285.1 Phaethon lepturus
TGTGATGCACCCCTGCTGCCCTGGAGATGGCTGAACACCTGCCTGCCCATGAGAAGTAATGAATGAATTCCTTGCTTTGCTTTGCTCATGTGCGCGGCTTTTGCTTTACCTATTAAACTGTCTTTATCTCAAATAATGAGTTTTCTCACTTTTACTCTTCTGATTCTCTCCCCTGTTCCACTGTGGGGGAGTGAGCAAGCAGCTACATGGTGTTTAGTTGCCGACTGGGGCTAAACCATGACAGTCCTTTTTTGGCACCCAACGTGGGGCTTGAGGCTTGACCAGTTCTGTGCCTGGGCAGATGGTCCAGTAAGAAAATTATCAAAAAGAGCAGAAGGCTCATATGAGAGAACTTGCAGTAGGGCACTGGCTGGGAGATGGGAACAAGAATGATTCTACCCATGTGTAGCACAGAAATTACTTTATGTTTGTATTTTGCTTGTTCCTCTCTAACCAACCAAGCTGTCCCAAAGCTATGTTAGCTATTAGTTACAAAAAAGAGACATTACAGAATGATATCAGAGATTAGTGTTACATGGTGTCTCACCCAGGCGAACATGGTGTTTGGTGAGCTCTACAGTGTAGCTCCTTGTTGGACCCTTCTTGTGTTATTCCTCACACATGAGCAGATAAAAAAGGAGCTCCAGCCTGTAAAGAACAGAATTTTTCCTTCCTTATCCAGCTCTTCAGTGAGTCAACAGGACTCGCATGAGAAAGTAACCATTTATTTTCTGAAACCCGTTAACGATACACAGACAAAAATAAACACTCTTTAGCTGTGTGCCTGCAAAAACTGACTTGACAAAATAAGCCAAGGTTTCATTGCAACATAGATAAAATTTCTATTATATAAATCAGGTTAAACTCTAAAGCACTGAGTTTTTTTAACTTGACCTTTCCCCCTTCATGTTTCAGAATATAAAAATACTTGTAATACAGCACATATGGTAAATAAAAAGTTAAAATCCAAAACTATGAGAAGAGACTCTAAAATTATTAATAGCTGCAGTTATACTAAATAATACTAATTATCACAGAAGTACCATGAAAGAATGCAGAGGCAGAATGGTGAAAGATTCACAGCAACTGAGAATTTAACTTGAGCCTTCATTTTCTCTGTTCCAGATGTTTTCAAATTTGGCCCTACTTGTGACAGGTGCTTTCCTGAGAGCACATAAAGTACAGAAAGACGTCAACTGTATTTCATTAAAACACATTTTTGTCTTAACTTTGTCAGGGAGTGCACAACTTATCAAAACTGACCATGAAAATCTGTTTTTGAGTGTTTTGGTTTTTTTAAAGCAAACATCTTTTTAAATCAAAAGCAGCCTGACTACCTCTAGTATGACTTGGGCAATAGCTACCAAATGTAGGTCTGATCTTGCACTTTTTAATTTCATGGTTTAGCCCCAGCTGGCAACTAAGTACCATGCAGCCACTCGCTCACCTCCCCATCCCCAGGTGGGATGGGGGAGAGAATTGGGAAAAAAACCTCATGGGCTGAGATAGATAAAAACAGTTTAATAGGACAGCAAAGAAAGAGGAAATAATAATAATAATAATAATGGAATATACAAAAACAAGTGATGCACAATGCAACAATTGCTCACCACCTGGTGATTGATAGCATGGCCATTAGGAAGAAAATTAACTCTATCCTAGCTGAAACCAGAACATTAATTCAATGCTAAGGAAAAGACTGAAGAACTGTTGATAAGAACTCACATGACATTAACAGAGCCTAAATTGCTCTGATCTGAAACCTTTTCTTCACAGGTTTAAGGAGGAGATTTTGAAGGGTAAAGGCCCTTTGGTACCTTCTTCCTAAAGAAAGCTTATGGTAACTGAGCTAGGTGATACCTGAAGAGGCACCGACATCAGCTGTGAGTTCTCTGTGCCCTGATGAGCTAGAGCAGAACCTTGCCTGGAGCTGTGATGCTTTTTAGGAAACATGGGTTTCTATTTTGCTTCTCTGCCCTAAAAGCAGATGAAACTTGAAGAGCTGATGGGGGTTTAATGTGCAAGAGGGCAGGAAAGGAGGGTGTTAAGTTTGAGTGTGAAAGCATGGGGTTTCCAGAGACACACACACCACCCTCACGGAGTTTGCACAACTCCTGGTGAGGTATTTGCATGTTCTTGCACATTTGTTCCCTTCCAAGGTGGAGGCAGGGAAGGATGTGTTGAGGAGAAAGGGAAGTCGGGGTGTTCTGCTAAAGCTGTCTGTTCCTCTTGCTTTTCCACTTCCTCCTCCTCCTCCTGGTATCAGCACCTGGGGGAGGGGGGATGCTGAGGGGGAAGCTGAGCCAGTAGATAATCCCCCACCCAACCATTTACACTAAGGTATATGGGGGAGGAAACTGAACTGACTTCTTCCTTGAGAAAGTTGCTTCCTCCCTTGCTTCCTGTCCAATCTCCCCTTCCCCCAGTGCAGGTTCTCTCTGTTCTTCTCTCCCTGGGTGACAGGATGCTGCTGACACAGCAGCTACTAAGATGGCCACCTCCATACTCCCAGGCTTGCTGACTCCAGCCAGCCCTGGTGCCCTCCCTGACAGGCTAAGGCCCAGCAGGGAGGCATGGAGTGAGGCAGAGCTCCATGAGCCAATGGCGGGGGAAAGCAGGGTACACCTGCTGCTGAGGGGCATGGGAGATAAAGGCTGAGGGAGCACAACCTCATGAGGGGAGGCAAAATACTGCCAGAGCTCCTCTCCCCACATGAACTACCCCTGCTCAGCTCCCATTAACCCTGCCATGTTCCTCCATCCTTCCTTTCACCCCAGTCTCTACTGATTTCCCCTCATCCACAGCTTCTAGCAACTTCTCAACCTGCCTAAATTACCAAGATGGCCAGCTACTATGTCATCTCCACATTCCCCTTTCCTCAAGTCAGGAGTTGGCCGCTGCAAACTCAACCATCACAGCTACATGCACATCACCTGCAATTTAGCTCATTAAATCATCTAATCAAGCTACCACTGGTGATCAGTTGTGGCCCTCAGTGAGGCAGGAGGTGTGGAGTGATTGTGCTGTAGCTCTGTGAATTCTTCCCAGCCTGTACTTTATGGGGCTGTGTCTGTGTGTCAGGGCTGCTGACCACCACGGTGAACCCTGCACTTTCAAGAGGGTTTTATGATGCCTATGGAGGTTTTAGTAAAAGCCAAGTGTTCCTGTCCAGCCTGTGTGGAGTGTTTTCTGCTGCCATGCTGCTTTTGATTCTCACTGTACTCCTGTTGCTGAACAACAGGCAAAACCCAAGAGCACCAACATTGGCAAAAGCCACACAGCTTGCAGAGCAAAAAAAGCCTGATTCAAAAGCTGTTTAGTCTGAGACACACACACACACCCCTGTGTGAGTGAGCTTTGCAGCAAAAGGGGAAGGGAAGAGCCTGTGATATGGTAAGGATAAGTGACAGCCTGGGGGCACTGCATTGGGGACAGAGCATGAAGGGGGGGGTGCAGGGCAGTGAAGATGAGTAATTTGGTGGAATATGACAGTTAATATCTGAATACAAGCTTTGTATTCAAAGAAGAATTGCTTAAGATTTGAGCCAACAGGGCAGTACTACAGTCAAGTCACAACAAAGACAGACTTTTGGCTTTTTTGCATGTAAGATTGTTTTGTAGTGCAGGTGCTTTGCATCAGCTTTAGATGTTCACTGAAAGAACTGGACTCTGGAAGGAGTTATTTATTATAGTGCATACACTCAAGCAGAAAACCAGGAGCTTAACATTTCCTATGCAAGTCATGCACATGACCATGACACTCAGGAGTACACTGGACTTTCCTTTGTGACAGAAATACATCCTTCACAAAGCATAATCGGGGTAAGGAGACTCTGCCATCATCTTTTGACTTCTTGAATTTGCAAATTCTAACTTTCTCTAGTATAAAAAAATCTAAATAATGGAAACAGGTTTCTGCACTCCTTGTTCAGACAAATATAAATACAGTAATAATATTCAACAGTTATAAGATCATAAGGATGGAATTATGACAATTTAAAAGAGCCACAGCATTGAGCTGAGGAGCTTTCAGGGACTCCTGCGTGTTAGGTCTCCACAAATAATATCTGGAAAGCCCAGTTGTTCTCATATGCATGACAGTGCATGGAGAGAGAATTCTGTTACTTCACTCATGACCACATCAAACTTTGTCAGAAATACTAAAACCACTGTCAAATGGCAACCTGATGGAAATGCAACAGCACATTTTTCAAGAAGTCTAGCCCTGTCTGCAGACACAAAGATAACATAGACTACTCCTACAAGAAAAATTAGTTCTCATAGTGTGCTGTAGCAATTGCAGGCAGAAGTTCCTGACAGTGTTCAGGAATATCAGGTTTTAACTGAAAATCAGGTACTTTCCAAAGTGATGCCATAAAAGGATCGTAGCTGCCTGTCCTGGAAGGTGGCTGGGTGGCACTTTTCCCCAGAACTCCTGACTCCAGGGAGTAGTGCAGCAGCACTAAGCAGGCTTGTTAATTCTTTGCCTTGCCCTCTGATGAGGTTCAAATACTTGAAATGTTATCCCCCAGGAGTGGCATGAAACCAGGTAGACTGTAACTCTGAGTAAAAGTATGTACAAAGATATTATCAATAGAGAAATATTTGTCTTCTGCTGCTCCTAGTCTGCCACTAGGAGGCAAAAGGCCTATGAGAGTGAGGAGGAGGCAGGAAGAGAAGCTTCAGTGAAAAACTGTGCTAACATTGACTTTCTTTTGCTGAGCACTCCTCATATTTGCATGTATTGTATATTACAGATGGAGCAACACTATTCTGACTTAGAAAGGAGATTGTCACACTTGTGATACATTTATGTACTTTCTGGAGGGTTATTGATTACATGATTAGTTTAACTCTTGTACAGATTTCTTTAGCCTAATAACTGTGTGATTATGTTTAACAGCCTACTCTCATAGTTCTTAGGCTATACTTGCCTCAATGCTAACCAAGAGGCCTCATGAAATCAAAACAAAGAGTTAAGAGCAAGGACTGAGAAATTAATGAGTACAGAGAAGATATCTTAACCTTGAGAATAGAAACATCCTAGCAGGAGTGCTCAAACAAGGATGATAAGAAAGAATCGCTTGGCTGAACAACAGAAGGGGCAAACATCCAAGGAGAAGAAATTATCCTCAGGAGACCCGTGACCATAAGAGGGAAAAAGGAGTAGGGGGCTAACTCCCCCAACGACCGCCGACGACCACCCGAGACCCTCGCGCATGTGTAGTGTAGTTTTGCAATGCCAGCATTATGTAAATGTAGTAAATAGGCAGGGAGGTGGAGATTTCTCAGAAAATGTGTGAATATTCATGTCTTTAAGATATATAAAGGATGAGCTTTTGTTTTAGGGCATGCACATTAGGTGGAGCAATCCCCCATGCATCCAGCGCTGCAATAAAGAATGCCTGCCTTCTAAAACTTCAAACTAAGTTTTAGAGGGTTTTCTTGTCGACTTTTTTGGTAACACTTCTTTTAATGATATTAATGCACCTGTCCAAAGGTGGTCTCCCATGTACTTTTTTTTTAAGGTTTAAGGATTACCTGCCCCAGCCAATCATTTTTGTCTTTTTCTTCTCCCACCCTCATTCACCACTAATTCTGTTATGCTGTCTTGCCTGTTTTGGAATCATGTAATAGACTAAGATCAGTGAAATGAAGCAGGTTAAAAACAACATGGAAAGAAAAGATATTTTTTCTTTGTATCATTTTACCGCTTCAGTTTATACCACGTCCAACAATGGTACCAACACAGCTGTGGAGGTAACAAGTGGAGGTGACAAGATCCTGACCATGATATTCTTTATGAGCACTGAATTGGAAAGCCAAAGGGGTTCAGATGGGAGTGCCCAACCTCTCAAACCATTTCTGAGCACAGGACAACATCAGAAGTAAGCTACCTTAAAAATATGGACTAGCACTTACAGCAGAGAAAGACAGTGAGGCCCCTTTTTTTCCCCCCTTTTATCTTTCCTCTATTTTTGACAAATTTATTTCTTAAGCAGACACTTTTCCCAAAGGTATGTGAAAACAGAGAGCTGAATAAATGCTCTGATACAAAAAAATACCTAAGGCTGCAGTCATACATGCTGCACATGGGAATACTAGCAAACCATTGTTGTGCTAGGGTTTAGATGCAGGTTTTGGTTTACACAGACTCTGGAATAGCATGCTTACATGTGAGAATGTATTATCATTACTGATATGCTTGTCTTGATTATAATTTTGTGATTTTGTTGCTGCTGCTGCTATTGTTTTTGTGAAAAATAAAAAAAGGCAAAATAGCTATAAGCTGTTTTCAGGCTTGCGGGTCCTGTTCCTTAAAATATTAATTCCTTCAAATTCTTTCTTCAGCTAAAAATAGCTAATTCCCCCAAATCACTCACAAACATCCTCCACAGGACTATGTGAAAAAACCAGAGAGGATCTGGGGAGCTGTTACACCTGCAAGTGTCAAATGAAGCATATGGTAGACATTGCAGATGGGCAACTTTCACAGCATAAACTGTTATTTTCATTGTGTTTGTTGCAATTTATATTCTTGGTAGCATTCTATCTGTTAGGGATATATTTATTTCTGTGTATTGGATGAAAGAGAAGACAACAGGAACTGTCTAGCATTCAGAGTTGCAAA
>NW_010520441.1:0-247 GCF_000687285.1 Phaethon lepturus
GTGTTGTGGCAACAAAGGGCGGGAGGGGAGGGGGTTGACCCTCGTATTTTTGGCCTATTCCCGTACAGAAATATTCCCCTAAAACCCCGAACGCTTTGCAAAGATTGATCTCAAAAAAAAAAAAAAAAAATCCTGCTCTGAAAAGGGCTTAAAAAAAATCTGATTTTATATTTATCCCCCCCCGCCGTCGCTGCTAAGGGCACAGACACGCGCGGCACCCGCTGAAACTAATAGTGAGGAGGGGAAC
>NW_010520441.1:386-602 GCF_000687285.1 Phaethon lepturus
GGAAACAACGGCGGGAAACCCCCCGCCGTGCCCACTCGGGCAGAGCCGGGCGCTTCAGCACAGAAACAACCCCGGTGACTTTTTTAGGGGAAAAAAAATAAGAATAAACCAAAATAATTATTACATTTTTGTTTTCCTCTCTCCAGAAATGCCGAATTCAGCCCCGGCCCTTTGCGTGGGGGATTTTTAAATTTTATTTTATTTTATTTTATTTTT
>NW_010520442.1:0-469 GCF_000687285.1 Phaethon lepturus
AAGCTTCATTTTTGCAGCCAGCGAGGGCAGTTGAGTGTTGGCTTGTTTTTTTTTTTTTAACCTTAAATATATTTCATAAGCAGCACGCCGGTAACTCAAGTTTTTTCCCGACGCGAAGGGGAAAACAGCCTGCAGCTACCTGCTGGGGCGGGGGGGAGAGGTTTCTTTCTTTGTTTGAATAAATCAGGCTTAGCTCAGAAATTAGGATGAGGTTTTTGTTTTCGTTCTACTTATTTAATCTTTGTTTTTATAAATAAATACAAATAACTCAAACTGAAACTCGATGGCTTTGGTGATAATAAAAGAGCAGCCCTGGGGAAATTTTCTTCATTAACATGTTCTTTCGCAGCCCACACTCGGGGTTTCGGTAGGAAAACTGCTTAACCTTTTCAGCGGCAGAAGCAAACGCTTTTTGAAGTCCCGGCACGCTGAAAACCCGGGGTTCGCGTCGTGAAGCTGGGCGCGTGTC
>NW_010520442.1:581-795 GCF_000687285.1 Phaethon lepturus
AAACAGGAACCCCAAGAAATTAGCAACCCCCCCCCGACTGCTGCTTTTTTTGTTGTTGTTTTTTTGGTTTTGCGGGGCAGCTCGGTGCTGTACCAGCTCTCTTACAACATACCAGTTTTTAGTATTTGCAGCTCACTTCCTGTATGAGGTTAGTTTGTTTATCATAAAAAAAAGCTATTTTTAAACCCATTTCTGCCAATAAGTAATTTGAATG
>NW_010520443.1:0-2147 GCF_000687285.1 Phaethon lepturus
AAGGGGCTTCTCGCCGGCGCCCCGCCTTTTACGTAGTTATCGCTCCCAACCGTCGCCTTCCCGGCGTCAGCGGCCCTGCAGGTTTTAACCAAACGCCAAGGACCTAAGAGCGGCCGCCGTTGGCTTTTTGAACTACGCTCGTCGCCCGCGTTCACCCGTGCAGGGGTCGCGTTCACAAGGTCCCCAGGCGCTCCGCAGACTTCGCTTTCCAGAACTGGCCCCCGGAGCTGGCGCAAACGCAACTGCAAAACCAGTCCGTGGGGGCGAAGGTGCAGGTCAACCCGGGGCTGCCACGCAAGCTGCCGCCACCAGCCCCGGGACCACCGGACACCAGCTTTCTTCCACAGCCCACTTGCCACGGGCTTGCCATACCCCAAACCATGCCCAACCCCAACAACTGGAAGGCCAGCGCGCCTGGGGTGCGCAGGCTCCAGGCAGCACAGAAGACGTTTTATTTTATTTATCTTCTTTTTCTTCCAGTTTCCTGTGACAAAACCTGGATTTGAAAGGCGGTCCCAGTCAAGTCATAGAGCCTGCCGGTGCTCGCCCATCAAGTTGGAAGAGGGGGATAACGGCGAGGCCGAAGGCTAGGATGACTTCAGGGCTGTATCTGCTGCATGGCAGGTAACGCGCCCTCCCCCGTGGGGACACAATTCGGCAGGCAGCAATCGCTTAGGGAAATATTTGCTGCGACAGGATTTCCAACTAACGCCAAGTTTAGCACAATCATGGTGGGGTCTCTTTTTTACTCCCATTTAGAAGTGGAATACCAAAGGGACTGCAAGCTCTGTCCACGCTGCATTTCACACAGCTCCAAAGCCCACCTTTCTGGGTAGTGTCACTAAATAAGGTGGTTCACGTGGGATGGGACCTCAGGAAGTCTGCAGCCTCCTCCTCAAAGCAGGGCCAACCCTGACTTCACGTGAGGTCCCCCTCCAAAGCCAGCTCTTCTCCAGCCTGATGAAGCCCCTGTCCCTCAGCCTCTTCCAAAGCACGTGCTCCAAGACCCTGGGCATCAGAAAACACAGCAATTTGACCGTTTTACATTATGTGCTACTCCTGTTTTATAGAAACTAACATAAATGCTAAAATGCATACCTGTGAAGCCACAGGTCAAAGATTAGATAGTTGTCTAATAAAACAGCAACAAGTTTACCGGCTATGCATTTGTTTAAGCATAAGACAAACAGTCAAGATCACCCATGGTTTAATAAAAAGTCAAGCCTCTTTCAAGGCAGCAGAGGGAACCTACTTACCATTTTTCACATGCCTCACTGTGAAATACACATGAATATACTTAACTCCTTGAAAACTTAATGCCTTTAATGTGAGTCATGCTCTGAAATGCTAGTGTGATTTAGCCCAAGAGAGTCCTCTGATTCACATACCAAACAGGAGTATAATGATCATTTGATGCAGGTAAATTATTTGGCGCAAGACAGACGTCATATTAGAAAAATACATGTCATGGTCTGAGAGACTGTGCTTAGTGCTGGGCACTTGGGAAAAGCTAGAAGAATGATTAGCAGCTGTGCTGGGCTGACCCTGGCTGGAGGCCAGGTGCCCACCAAAGCCGCTCTGTCACTCCCCTCCTCAGCTGGGCAGGGGAGAGAAAATACAACAAGAAGCTTGTGGGTCTGGATAAGGGCAGGGAGAGATCACTCGCCTGTTACTGACACGGGCAAAACGGACTCAACTTGGGGAAATAAATTTACTACCAGTCAAATCAGAGTAGGGTAATGAGAAAATAAAACCAAATCTTAAAAACACCTTCCCCCCACCCCTCCCTTCTTCCTGGACTCAACTTCACTCCCAATTTTCTCTACCTCCTCCCCACCAGTGGCACAGGGGGAGGGGGAACGGGGGTTGTGGTCAGTTCATCACACGTCTCTGCTGCTCCTTCCTCCTCGGGGGGGAGGAGGAATCACACTCTGTCCCTGCTCCAGCGTGGGCTCCCTCCCATGGGATGCCTTCCTATGCCTCCATTAATTTCTCCCATGTGATTCCTTCCTATGGGCTGTAGTTCTTCACGAACTGCTCCAGCCTGGGTCCCTTCCATGGGGTGCCGTCCGTCAGGAACAGCCTGCTCCAGCCTGGGTCCCCCACGGGGTCACAAGCACTGCCAGCAAACCTGCTCCAGCCTGGGC
>NW_010520444.1:0-1389 GCF_000687285.1 Phaethon lepturus
TCCTTCCCGTCTCCCGGGCCGGGGAGCTGCCCCGCGGAGAGGGCACAGCCACCGCTGCCCCGGCTCTCTCCACGCAAGGGCTCACACGCTGCTTTCTCCGTGGCTCTCGGTACTTCGGCCGTGATTTCGCTCAAAGCCTGAGCCGACGACCTCCGTAAATGCCCGGCACAGCCAAAGCGGAGGGTGGGAGGGGGAAAAAAAAAAAAAATTATATATAAAAAAAAAAAGTACATTATTTTAACGTGGTGTACAAAACAAGTCAGGGGCGAGAGGGGCATCAGACCTTCGGGAGCTGGAGAAAGACGGAGAAGCGGATAATGAAAGGGTTTATGCTGTTCCTGAAGGGCTCTCCACCAGAGACGTGGCTAAAGTAAAAGCTTTGATCTCAGCCCGCGCCTTCTGGAGGATGGCTGCGATGAAAGAAGTCATCTCGAAAGGCTCGGAAAAGAGGTTATCGAGGGACGTGTTGCTGGCTGGAAGCGGTGCCACCGGACCCGTGTGACAGCGGCAGCGCCTTGGCCACCTGAAGGCCACTCATTTACTCAGCAGTCGAGGTCTAATTGCAGCATATTGCTTTACGCTTCAGCACGGATGCAAATAACTCCTTAAGTTTGTGGCAAAAAAAAAAAAAGAAAACCCCAACCCATAAAATTATTGTATTGCCACGCTGCCAGAACTTGGGACTATAACGTCCCTTTCCCGGCCCAAGGAGAGCTGGAGGCAATAACGCTCGTAAAAGCTGCTTTTCGCTCCATGAGGCACTAAGCGCATGTAAAAATGGGCTGAAGAAACTCATCATCTCTCTCGCAACTGATAATTCCCTAGAAACCAAGGAGATGGGGGTGATATATGCGCTGGCGACAAACAGTTGTGTTTACAACTGCACGGATTTCCAGTCCTGCAGAGAACCAGCTAACTCAGCCCAGCTGGTATTTTTATCATTTTATGGTGCCTTCATGGTCCAGCAGAGGTTTGTTGGGTTTTTTTGGTGGTTTGTTTTTTTTTTTTTTTCCACATTTTCACTAGAAGCCCGTGCTTTCATCACAGCGTTCCCCAGTTAGAAGATTTCCTCCTGACTGGAGAGGAGACTCGCCCAAAGACAAACTCAGAATCACACCAAATCCAAGCCTGGACCTGGTATAAGGAAAGTCGCTGTTAAAAAAATCCACGCTGACACAGCTTTTGACCAAGGTTGGCCCGTCTACGTGGCATTTCACTCGATACCGCACGGAGGTATTTGACAGTTTGAGCGATGCCGCGACGAATTTTGCTTCGTTTCTTAGATTTCGTCCCGCTTGGGCTGTTGCAACCCGGGTGGGTCTCTCTCTGCTTCGGAGCCGTCAGGTAGTTCCCGTGTTACCTGCCCGCACGGCCCCACCGAGAGACGAC
>NW_010520444.1:1443-1847 GCF_000687285.1 Phaethon lepturus
TTGCCTGTATCCTCCCTGCTCCGTAGCTGGGTTTTGGTCGCCGAAATGAGCAAATCTGGGGGATCCAGGCTTCATTTGATGAGAATCCAGAAGCTGACAGCGATACCCCACTGCCAGCTCCTTGTTCCTGCTGCAACCGCCTGGAAATAGGTACTGGGACGACGCACAACCTTCCACCCACGAGTGACAGGTAAGTCTGGCTGCAGCAATCACCCACGAGCAGCTCTCAGGGAAAAGGAGGCAGCGAAGGAGGGTTTCGGTACGGATGCAGCGCGCCGCTGACCCAGCGTCGGTAAGAGCAGGGCAAACGGTACCCAAAACCGTCAAGGAAGCCGTCCTGGGAGCAGTCGCTCGCTCTAATCCCGAGATTTTACCTCGAGCCGCGCGGAGGCTCGTACCCGAGT
>NW_010520445.1:0-220 GCF_000687285.1 Phaethon lepturus
AAATAGGCAGGACAACATTTCGACACCAGGCGTGTCCGTTCCCAGTGTTTACCCCCAAACCCTCCTGATTTAAAAAAAAAAAAACAACAAAAACTGCAGTGAAATGGCTGAAACATGTTGTAACCATCTGTGAAACTCAGGCTATCATTACACGAGAGGAGGGGAAGAAAGGGAGCGAGACAACGATTTGAGGGGAAAAAACCCCACTGAGAGCCAGAAG
>NW_010520445.1:794-1058 GCF_000687285.1 Phaethon lepturus
TGCGGCTCGCTCCTCCTCCCGGAGGAGGCCAGGCTGCCTCTGCGTGAGCCCCGCAGAGAAGTAACTGTAGGGGAAACCCAACGTGATTCCTAAACGGTGTGCCTCGCCGGGAAAGTCATCCTTTGCTTTTAGTCCTCGGTCGCTTACTGTCAATGCCAAATGTTAAACCAACTATGATTCAGACTACTGAAGACAATCACATGATGGGGTGTAAGAACTATATAAAGAAGAAAAAAAGGATTTCTCGTCTGTTTTTGTTTGTAG
>NW_010520446.1:0-1179 GCF_000687285.1 Phaethon lepturus
GCGGCCCGCGCTGCGCGGGGTCCCACCCCCAAGCAGCCCTGTCCCAAAGCGTGCCTCTGCCCGAGGGTCCTCACCGCCAAGGCTCTGTGTCCCCAGCTGTCCCCGTCTGCGAGGGTCCTCGTCCCCAAGGATCCCTGTGGCTGAGGGTCGCCTTCCCCGAGGATCCCTGTCCCCAAGGTCCCCACCCTTAAGGTCTCCATCCCCAAGGGTCTCGCTCCCCAAGGATCTCTATCCCAATGGATCCTCATGCCCAAGGATCCTGTCCCAAAGAACCCTCCGGATGAGGGTTGCCATCCCTGAGGATCCCCATCACCAAGGATCCCTGTCCCCAATGATCCCCATCCCTGTGGATTCAGCTCACTGCAGATCCCTACCCCTGTCCCCAAGGGTCCTGAGGATCCCCCCAATCTGCCCTGCACCAGTCCTTGTCATCTTAACTCCCCCGCAGGCAACCCCCTTGGCCCGTGCTGCCTGCGCCAGGCAGCACCTCCCCACCGCAGGGCGTGAAGTGGCCGGTGTGGGGCGGCCATGTGTGTCCCCTGGGGTCCCACGGGACCTGCACCACAGGAGAGCATCTCGCCTACGCCTCCCCGGGTGCTGCCTGCGGTTTTGGGTGCCTTGGTGCCTCTGGAGTCGGGAACCCGTACCCCCCAGGAGGAACCTCCATCCAGGTCATGCCTGACCCAAGCGCTTCAACACCCCCAAAGTCTTTGGCCACCCCTCCTGCCCCCTCCAGCCCTGCTCTTTCCCCTGGCCGCAGCCACAGAGGGACCTGTGCCCTTCACCCGGGGTGATTTCACCCTCTCTGCTCAGCACTCAGCAAAACAATAACGTCGTCCATCCCTTCTCCCACGGGGAGTGGTCATTTCTGCCCAAGTTTCCCTGGGGACAGCGGTGGCACGGGGGGGCACACATGCTGCAGGGATGCCCAGCGCTCCCCGGGCACCAGGGCCACTGGGCTCAGCCCATCCTCTTTGCTGCCGCTCAGTGATGCAGTGGTTCTCTCTAAAGAGCTGGTGATTCACTCTCGAGGGGCCGGATCCTTCCCTGAAGGTTTGGAAGAAAGGAAAGAAACCAGGAGGGAAAGCGGGCAGCAGGGCAGGCAGGGAAGGAGCCCGGCAGAATGGCACATGTGCACTGAGGCTGCAGCCCGCGCAGCAGCCGCGCCGGCCCGCGTGG
>NW_010520446.1:1210-3023 GCF_000687285.1 Phaethon lepturus
CCCCAGCCGGTTTCCAAGAGGAAAGAGGAGAGAGAGAAATCAATTTAAAGGATGGTGCCAGTGCCAAGAAGCTCATTCCTTCTCTAAAGGGCACAAAGACTGCGTTTATTTATTTAAGCCTCTGGCACAGGAACGCTGTACTTAATTCCAGCTGGTGTCATTTCCCTGGCTGGGCTTTCATTTGTGTATAACTCAAAGCACTGCTTGGAAATGCATCGTCGTCTTCTCTGCCAGGTGCCTTGAGCACAGATCCCGGCCATGAAACCTCTCCCAGTGCTGCCCTTTTGAGCCTGGCACTGCCAGGATGAGCTGAGCAGCACGGTGTGCCCGCCCCGAGCCCAGCACCACGCTGCTTAATGCCCCTCAGCTCCTGCATTTTCCCCATGCCCCGTCACCTCCCAGCTGAGCTGCCAGCGTTGTTGGGTCCAGGACAGTGGGGCAGGGAGCTGGGTCGACCCAGGAGTCCTGGGGCTTAAACCTGAAATCCTGATGCAGAATTCCTTCCTTTAAACTGGGCCAGGATGAGAGAGCAGTGCCTGGATCCCGCCCTGCCCCGGTAACTGGGACACCTGGGGAAAAACTTGCAGAGAGACCGGGAGAGGTGGCACTAACATTAATTATTTACTGCCTATAATAAGGCTTCACTTTTCTGGAGCACATCCCAACGTGGGTCTTTAAGAGGCTGGAGATAAGAGGCCAGTGCACAGCCCCCAGCTATGTCTTCCCGCAGGGCTGACCTACCCCAGGGCAGAGCACAGCCGATGCCTGCCCGCATCCCTGGGGGAATACCGGGGACCGGTGCTGGGCCGGTTGCGGGATGCAGCACGGTGCCCCATCCAAGCGGTCCGTGCCGCTGCGTGCGGCTGTGGGGTGCAGAGGGTCGTTGCCGGGGAAGGGAGAACAATGCTTTCAACCAGGCTTTTGCATCAAAGAGGTTTATTCTGAGTGTTGCTAATTTCAGACTCCTCTGCTAAATCGTTAATAGCTCGTCAACGCAGGCAGAGATCCCGCACGAGTGCAGGAGGGTTTCTGGGACTCAGGCAGTGACTTACCCTGAGGGGCAGGGGCATTTCTTGTATTTTTCTATTATTTGTCTTTACCAGCCTCTGTCTGCTCATCTACCGGCATGTGCTATGGCCGCCTGGGACAGCCTGGGGACACAGCCGCTGCGGGGGGCTCAGCGACACCCTCAGCCTCACTGGCCAGCGTCCTCAGCCCATCTGCCCCCTTCTTACTCCTTAAATTCCTGTCCAGGCACAGCTGCTCCCCGTTTCTATTTCCTTTTCTCATGCTAGACCAGGGACTGAAGCTGGGAAGGTGACGAGCAGCACAGACCTGGGGAGGGACCCAAAAAAGTAATTATTGTATGAGCAGGTGACTGGTGGAGCAGGCACCTCCAGAGGTCCCTCCAAACTCAGCAATTCTGAGGTTTCACTTTGGGGGAAGCTCACTCCAAGACAGACTCTGGCCCTTTCCCCCTTTGGGGGTCCAGGTTCCACCAAAGCAAAAAATCAGAGAGGAGGATATTCTGTTTAATACCTGCCTGTCCCCACAGTTTCTTTGGGTTAGAGGCAGAGGGAGCAAGAGCAGAGCTTTGACCCTGAAGCTGTGATGGAGCAGCACCCCTCAAATCCCCGACCCCCATTTTATAGCAGCATTTGCATCAGACGCATGAAGACAGCTCAGCCTGGACTTCAGCTTTCCTACAGCCTGAAATGCAGCCTGCAGAGCTTAAGCAAATGTCGTGGACGTGTCTCTGACACCGGGCAGTGGAGATGCAGTGGGAGCCGGTGGACGGGCAGGGAAGGGACGA
>NW_010520446.1:3120-4033 GCF_000687285.1 Phaethon lepturus
CACAGCACAAGGGGTGGTGTGTTTTTTTCCCCTAAGGTAAGGAAATCAAAACTGGCACCAGCCCACAGAGGGGCCAGGGCGACGTCCACTGCAGGCGTGGATGTGGCTCTGCCTGGAACAGATTTAGGCTAGGTTTTGTTTTTTTTTTTTTTTTGCTTTAGGCTTTTGCCCCTGTCTGGGGTGGGATGAGTCCTCAGAACCCAGTTTCTATCATCCCTTTTACCCTCTCTGCTGCTCTGATGCGAAACACAAGCCGGCTTTACCCCACACACCTACGTGAAGATGCAGCCGCAGAGCGTGATGTCCCAGCAGGAGGAACCCCAAAAAACAGGCTCCTTGTGGGGAGCAAAGTGGCAGCGGCACCTCCCGCTCCAGCCCCCTCCCCATGTGGTCTCGGCCCACTCTCAGCTCCATTAACACTGTCTTAAATGATAATGACGTTGGCAGCGACGTTGCTGTGACTGTCATGCAAGCAAGGACACGCTGTCCCGGAGCCACGTTCCCTGCATCCCAAGGCTGGGACACCCCAGCCACTGCCCCGGAGTGGGGGGCGCGGGGGCTGCCCCCTGCCCTTTTCCCTGCCCCAGGCTGGCAGCTGGGACACCAGCATCCCCCAACCAGCACCAGGAGCTGCTTCTCCCAGGGCCGCAGACGTGAAACCAGCTGTTCCAGTAACCCATCCCAGCACAGCCTTTCTCCCTAACCAATCCCCCCAGTGTCCCTTCCTAGCCCAGCTTTTCCCAGTAAGCCTCCTGAGCCTAAGCCTTTCCCAATAACCCCTCCAGTAACCCCCTCCCAGTCCAGCCTTTCCCAGTGACCCCCCAGGAACCCTCCCAGCCTTTCCCAGTGACACCCCTCCCCAGCTCTGCATTTCCCAGCGACTCCCCCACGGCAGGGCAGCTTTCCAGCGCCA
>NW_010520447.1:0-363 GCF_000687285.1 Phaethon lepturus
TGATTCTGTGATTCTGTGATTCTGTGTTGCTATTGTATATCCTTTATTTGCTGCAACAACCCTTGGAGCTTGATAGTTTGAAACCACATTTTCATGGTGGAGCTATATTTTCACAGATCCTGGAAGTTAAATAACTCTTGAAGTAACAGAGGAGATCTTAGATTGCCAACTAGAGTTGATATTTGTTTTCATCATTTGTTCCTATAAATAGGTATGATCTTTTTTTGGAACATAGTCTCATGTACAGCAATACGTTTTTCTCATCTGGTATCAAGAGGCACAAGGCAAACTTAAAATTCTCCCTACTCGTCCTCCCTTCAAAGCTATTAATGGGATAGGATAGGATAGGATAGGATAGGATAG
>NW_010520447.1:658-1677 GCF_000687285.1 Phaethon lepturus
CTGGCCCTCCCTTGACACAGCTTTGAGCCATTCCCACGCATCCTGTCACTGGATACCAGGGAGGAGAGATCAGCACCTCCCTCTGCACTTCCTCTCCTCAGGAAGCTGTAGAGAGCAATGAGGTCACCCCTGTCTCTTTTTCTCCAAACTAGACAAACCCAGAGTCCTTAGCTGCTCCTCACAGGACATGCCTTCCAGCCCTTTCACCAGCTTTGTTACCCTCCTCTGGATGCATTCAAGGACCTTAACATCCTTTTTAAATTGTGGGGCCCAGAAGTGCACACAATACTTACGATGAGGCTGCACCAATGATAAATACAGTGGGATAATCACCTCTTTCGACCAGCTGGTTTTGCTGTGCTTGATGCACCCCAGAATGCAGTTTGCCCTCTTGGCTGCCAGGGCACACGGGTGCCTCGCACTGAGCCTGCTGTCAGCCAGCACCCCAGGTCCCTCCCTGCAGGGCTGCCCTCCAGCCACTCCTCTCCCAGTGTATACTTGTGCCTGGTGTTACTCTGTCCCAGGTGCAGAATCTGGCATTCGTTCCTGTTAAGTTTCATCCCATTAATCATTGCCCAATGCTCCAATCTATCTAGATCCCTCGGCAAGGCCTCTTGTCCTTTGAGAGAGCCAACAGCACCTCCCAGTTTGATATCATCACCAAGTTGCTAGTGATGCATTCAGCTCCTGCATCTAGATCATTGATAAATATATTGAACAGAACTGGCCCTAGGGTTGAACCCTGAGGAACGCTGCTGGTGACTGGTTGCCAACCAGATGTAGCCCCGTTCACTACAACCCTTTAAGCCCTGCCGTTTAGCCAGTTCTTCACGCAGCACACCATGAACCTGCTCATCCCACTGTTGGAGATCTTGTCCAGAAGGATGCTGTGAGGAACAGTACCAAAAGCCTTACTAAAATCCAGAAAAGCTACATCTACCATCTTCCTTTCATCCACTAGGTGGGTGACCTTAGCTACATCTACCATCTTCCTTTCATCCACTAGGTGGGTGACCTTA
>NW_010520448.1:0-230 GCF_000687285.1 Phaethon lepturus
CCCAGGACCCAACCCCAGCTCCTCCGCTCCCCCCCAGCCCAGCTGGGGGATGACAGCGGCTCCCGGCCCCCCGCCTCAGCACACCGAATATGCAAACACTGCACGGCCTGCCCCCGCGCCAGGGGCTCCCAACGCCTGCTTCACCGTTTTCATCTCCTCCCCAGGTCCACTCATTTGCTTAATTAAAAAAAGAAGTGCCAAATTGTCTTTCCAGCTGGAGCCTGGCTGAG
>NW_010520449.1:0-5326 GCF_000687285.1 Phaethon lepturus
CTTGGACAAAAGCCCCATTCTGCTTCGTACCGGCAATGGATGACGTTACAAATAGGTGAAAGACAGTTGGGTATTAAACCCCCACAGCGCTTTGTTGGAAGAACATGAGCCAGAATTTTAATGTAAAGCAGCTTCTAGGAGAAACAGTGAACTTCAGCTTCCTCCTTCAGGTCATAATACCACAAGATACTTAAGGTATACATCACAAGAGCAAGTCCCAAAATGCAAGATTATGATGCCTTTAAAGTCGCTATTCTCACCAGAAGCAGTGGACCATCAAGGCACTAGAGGCTAAATAAGGTCTGCTCCAACAGGGAGCACTTGGGTCTGACTTATTGGTCAGTCAAGGCTCAGAGATATTCCAGACCCTGAAAGCCTTGGCAGCTCAGTCAGTTGCTCCATGAAGCTGCAAGAAGCTGCGACAAGGTCTGTTGCAGGGCTACCTTGTCTTTGGGAGCACTTCCTTGTGGAGGTCGTGGATATCCCTTACATCCCTTCCAGTCTCAAACTGTATCTGTCAACGAAGGTTTGGGGGTGCTTAGAAAAAAACACTCCTACTAGCCTGATTGTTAACCATATTCATGAACACCTGGGCAGTTGGAGCCATAATTCTTGGTGTTTTCAGGGGGCACCTCCAAGCTGCTTATGAAGATATGCTGTTCGCACTGATTGCAGAGTATCTGTCCCATCTGTTCAATAGAGACACTAGCCCTGCACAAGCATTACGTTATTAATTTCTACTTGTTCTTCACAATTCCCATTTCTTCCTTCCTGCCTTCTTTCTGACCAAGTCTTAACTCCCAGATTAATGTATTTGTTATAACAACTCCAGTTTTGTAACCTCCTCATTCTAAAATTTCTCAGATGTTGCATTAGGCTGCAATCACTAGCAGATTTGCTATGGAGGACATACCAACAGTCCTTTCAAGTCACTTTTTTCTAACAACTTTGCTAAGAGAGGAAGCTTGCACTTACCAGTCTTAGAAAAACTAAGCACCTCACAGCCACAGAACAGGTACATTTTTACAGCAGAGGATATACCATATTCAGGGAAAGATTCTACCAAGCTGAAGGAGCTCATCTGCGACTACCCTAAATGTGGGAAACTGGACTGCACAGCTGGTGGTAGTGAGGAAAATGTGTCCACACATTAAGAAAATAAACCAAATAACCTGCTGTACGACAGCTTGGCTTTATTTTATTTATCTGAACTAAAACGTAGAGAGACGTTTATGTTACCAACTGCTTGTGCCAGTCACCTACCATAGGCATAATCACGTCCTCAGTGTTAGTGTTGAAAGGGTTCGTATGTACTTTCTGCAAGGTACTTCAGTCCCAAGGCAGCAAGGGAAGCTTCGCAGCCCACAAAGGCACCCTACGGTGCATCCCAGGCTTTGCCTGAGGCCAACTACAGAGCACCCACGCAAACCTTTCCCTGCCTGCAGCTGCTTATGCAGGTTTATAGTGCAGCTTACAACACTGGAGATCAATGTAGTTCAATCGTTCCAAATCTTTCCCAGACTGGAAAGCCAAGTTAGAGATGAAAAATCTCTCCCAAAGTTCCCAGATGTTCCTGCACCCACGCTTACCTAGCTGTAATGAAAGGAAAGGGGGTTACTGGAGCCATGCCAGTGTATGAGTTGAGAAGTGACTGTAGGATAGAGAAGAAAGATGAGGGAAAACCAGTCTGCCATTCTCTTGTTTATGTGGCGTGCTTTTCCTCTTCTTCCTTTACGACAGCTTTTTCCAGCCAGGCTCTCCTTGCAGTAAAAGCTCCAAGAAGGACCAGCCACATCGTGTTTTACCCCAAGTGGATCAATGGTTGACAGTATATTCATGCCACATTTTTCTTCCTGTCCTATGATTGCTATTCAAAATTACCATCAGTCTTCAACACAAAGACAGCCTTATATCTATACTCCAGTCATTTTCTGCACGGTATGCATTTGGTTTAGGACAGGGATTTTTCAACTTTTTATTGTATAGATCATCTTTCAAGATGGGTTGGCTGTCACCTCCTACTCCTTTGCAGCAATGAAAGCAACTGCTTAATCAGTTGTAAACAGTTTACACTGATAGCTTTTTGCATGGATACTCGCCCTCTTGCTATAGTAAAATGTGGTAACAAACACACACTGTGTGTGGCACAAGCCTGGATGCTAGGCCATGGCCTGACCTTCATCATTGAAGGCTTCACACTTCATTATTGGCCCAGCGGGGCATATTTAGGCTGATGGCTAGAATTCAACTTGGTATGTCAATCGTGTAGCGCACACTGACTTTACTTGAATGCCAGTGAATGTGCTGGATCATCAAACACCATCACCTTTATGATACATTTTTTCTCAAACTTTTCTACCATCAACAAGGCTAAACAGTATCCATAGTTGTGTTTTCTAAAACAGAGGCTTCTGTGACTCTTGTCCTTTTACTGCCACTTTCATTGACAGAGATCAAGTTAAAGACTCTGAGGAACTTAAGGCATTTCTAAATGAATTTCTTGGCATTTATGAACTCTGGTGACCAGGCTCAGAATGGTCATTGTAATGAATAAATAAATGAATAATTCAGAACCACTCATGGAAGTCACCCTCAGCACTTTTCCTTCACATCCCATGTACTAAACAGTGAAGACAGCTACAATGGCTTGCTTTATCAGGATGTTAAAGCTGTTACAAGGGTCTAAAAGATAAGAATAGCAGCACACGCAATTTCAAGTAGAAGTTACATTATATATGGTGATATCAAGCCAATGTTCTCATGAAAGCATTCATTTAGTGAGCTTAATGAGGGCAATTTGTCAACAATTTCACACACCATTTGCCTAGAATTCTCCAATGCAGCATTTCACTGCGTGCTCCTCCCCCCCAAATAAACTGCATGTTGTATACAGTTTTGCCTATCATTAATCATCTTTTCAGCACTGCAAGTTCAATGCTGCTTTCCCAGTAGGAGACCAAGGGAGCAACCTAGCCAAAAGAGGGAAAAGTCATGGGAAAAGTAGAATATAAATGTTCACTTAAACGAAAAAAAAAGACAAGAGCAAAACCCCCAAACCCTAGTAGGACCATCTCCTTCTGCCCACAGTAACTGCTTCCAACAGCAACTTCTGGAGCTCTACTTTTTCCATGAGTTGAGCATACAACTACAGAATCCAAATGGGGCTTCTTGCAGCTTTAAAGTTTAAAGCAGAGGCTAAGACCATCGGACAGCTTAAAATAAAAATATAATTAAAACACCAGCAAACCACACATTCCACACACCCTTCCCGCACATACTGTCCCCAGCTTCTGGAATTGTTACGTTTTTGTTTTTCAACTAGGTCAAATTCAAAGATGACTCTCTCTTAAAAAAACCCCACCATGTATTTATTGAAACTATATCTGCTGAAGGCTTGACTTGATAAATAACTAACTTAAGAAGCTATTACTGTTGATTGTCAGCATTTTTCTGCTAACCAAGATGCCTGAGGGAAAAGCAGATGGAAAGTAATTAATAAGACCAAGAGTGAGGTTTGCTGGATGTAACTGATACTGTTGGTAAATCTGGGACTCATAATGATCCTGCTCAATGAAGGAAGAGACAGATGTTTCTGCTATTTCACCAAGGAGGTAGTAAATATGAAGCAAGTAAAAAAAAAAAAAAAAATTAAAAAGTGAGCCCATAAATATGCCGTGGAACTGGTGTCACACACTTCCTTCTTTTCTCTGACACTCCTGATAAGTTTGAAGAATTTGAGAAGTGGAGAGAAAGAATCCTCTGAAATGATCTTGTTAAAATAATTCAATATGCCAACAACTATAACTTACTGCATCCTATGTGGATTTGTGCAGTGGGAATATGGGCAAAAGAAAGCATTAAGTTTGCTTCTGAATATCTTAACTTTTAAAGAAGTGTTGGATGAATTGCCATTTCCGCAGTATGTTGTATCTTTTGCTCAAACAATATTGAAAACCTGAAGTAAAACAAAAATGGAAATAGGCAGAGCTATATGTTTACCCTCAACATAGGATCCCTCCCTGCTGAGGGAAAAGCATTTTAGGAAGGCTATGAGAAGGAGGTGGGCGATGAGGGGAGCTGTACCGAGCATGTCTGAAGGGGCAAGGCATGACTCAAGCTACAAAGCATTCCCACTGAGACAAAGTGCTGCTGTCATCTGTATTGGCAGCATTTTCAACCCAGCAGTGCTCTGTTTCACTAACTGTGCTCTTCCCTGCCAAAGGCATCTGAAAGGAGGAGATTACTTTCCGAGGTGCAGCAAATCAAGTCTTTACTCTTTTGGCTTTCAGCAATTATCAACAAGAAGGTTAAGTGAAATGTGGTTTTATGTATATGCAGAAGTATATCTGTATGTATATGACAAACACAGAAACACTCCTTTTAGAGTTTTTCTGTACGTGTTTAATAGGGTGTGTGTTCCTCTGAATATTTAACCCCCCCAACTTTCAAAACTAAAAAATACTTCAAAAAATGTTCACCAAATGTGTGATACTGCACCTGAAGGAATTAAGTTAAGAAGTTCTGTCTCAGCTCTTGTTATTCTCCAGGCTTCTGAGAGATTTTCATCTACAGGGAAAAAAAGATAAATCCATACCAAAAGATCAAGGAAAATTTTTTTTAATTAACATTCTAACCATTCTAATAGTCTTTTCTTTTGTCACCTGCTTCTTGAAAACTGCTAAAGAGTTGTCAATGATAAACAAAAAAACAAACAAACTAGCCTGCCTCCCTCACCCCAGGTATGAACCTGTTCAGATTAGTCAAATAGAGGCCATAACGGAAAATATACAAATGTTGAATCTTTTTCTATTTCTATTTCTATCTAGATTTAACCTCTTTTCTGGCTCCAGTAATACCCAGTGAACTACCATCACCACTCTCAAATTCAATAAAATAATTGTTTAGAAACTCCAGATCTGAGCTTTAAAAATGCACCTCTGGCTATAGTTTACAGTATGGTTAGAGTCAGAAAGGTACTGTAAAAATGACATGAAGATGATGTAATATTGCCAACCACAGAAAATTTAACTTGCTCAATTAACAAGGTCAAAGGCTTTTTCATTTTCTTTCACTCCCATGCCACAAAATTCAGCGTGGCTGAAGGGCTGCAGAGTGCATTTCTGTGCCCATAGGCACTACAGGGGAAGAAAGGATGGCAATGTTTTGCAAGTAAAGTCATCCTGAGAACATTCAAGAGCCACCTGGAAAACTCTGGAAGCTGTACCAACCTTTTATCAGCAGAAACCTCTGTGCATTCATATCCTTCTGAAAGGAGGAACTCCAGTGGCTGGGCCACCACCCACTTTTTCCTCCCCCAACTTGGGGG
>NW_010520449.1:5357-23770 GCF_000687285.1 Phaethon lepturus
TGCCACAGACTGAGGACTGATTACACTCACAGGAGGGAGATCAAGGATCTGCCTGTATGGGGGGTAATGCTCAACCCATATTGTGAACACTGGATCAAACACTTCCCCTTCAAAACATATGGATATACCGGGAGAAGTCGTCTTCACAGTTTCTTCCCTATTATGTAGCTACCCCTACACCACCCATCTTCCTGCAGAAGGATGTGAACCTGACCTGAATTAGCTATAGGCAGATGTAACACTTGTTTAAATACTAAAACCCAGACATCTAAAGAGATTAAGATGGGATTGCATCAGTTTTAGTTAATACTTTGACTAGTTTTGTTACTACGTGTTGAAATATGGACACTATCTTAAGGATACATCACATGGAAGAAAGTGCATCAAAGGCTACACGGATGCTTTTACCTCCATGCAGTCAAACTGGCAGCCAGCAGAAAGTCTACAGGTATGTGCAAATGGAGGGGCAGAAGGAAAACTCCACCCCCCAGTTCCACACACTTCAAAGCTATTGTTTTGAAGCGACCAAGGTGCAGGAACCAAATCTTTTTAGAAAGAAAATCAGAAAGGCAGGCTCAGGAGTCCCTCTCATGAAAGATCACACTATACCTCACGTCAGTGTTGTGGAACTTGCTGCCACAGAAGATCGTGGAGACAGACAGTATTGGTGGATTCAGAAAGGATCACACAAATTTATGGACAGTAGGTCCAGAAACAGAAAGGGAACGGGAGGGAACGCACTCTAACATCCCTAGACCAACAGTGGTGGATCTGGTGCAATGCAATGGGAATGGACCAGAGGAAATGACTAAGCTTGCATGTCTCAGTAAATGGCAACCGTAGTTATCTGTGCTGCAGACAAGAAAGTGTACTGAGCAAGATGGCTGGTCTGATTTCGTAGAGCATTTAGAGAATTTATGTCCTTCTTCATAAGCAGTTAAAATCTGTCCTGCTTGCAACTGCACCATCAAGAATCTACATGACATTCAGCAGATGCCCCAAAACTATTGAAGTATGCGATCATTTTTTCTGTGCTGGATAGAGCTGGGTTCACACTGGTGTATTATGGGCAGCCCTACAGTTATTTATTTCTTTCAGAAGTCTGAAGAAAACCAGCATTGTAGTTTTGTGTTCTTTTATCCATGCTCCTGTCTGCAATGATGGTGGTGTCAGGCACCAGTCTCCTGCTTAAATCTAGCATCTCAGCCCTGTCCACCCCCACATTGCTGTTCCCTAATGCACACTTGTGACAAACTTGGAACAACATCTGACCTTCGAGTCCTCTATCCACTTCCCTGCTGCCTGCCAACAAATTCTGGCTAACACTTAAAGAAGATATCTCACCACTGACCTGGCACCCTGAGTTATCAGCCTGCAGCGAGGCCCCTGCAGTTTAGTAAAACAGTGCCCCAAATACCCCAGGACTCCTAACCCTGCATGCTCGCACCCCGTGTTTGTCAGAACAGTACGACTCAGCTTCGTTACTGCATCATTATTAATTTGACGTATGTGTGCTCTTTTGCTTTGAAAAATAAAAGAACAAGTCAGAATTCAAACAGTTAGAAGAGTGCAGGGGCATATAAAAGAACAGGCTTAACAGTGCTAAGTGCTTCATTATTTCAGATGGGTTGGTGGAGGCAAAGTGGCTGGCCTCACAAGTTATCTCAGGACTGGCATGCCCTGAAAAGTTACACCTACACCTAGAGACACATTTGCTCGAATTCAGGATGGCTGTCCCTGCTCCAAGTCTTTCTGAAGACGTTGCTAAAACTTTGGTAATTGTATATCTTTAGATAAGATATTTATAAAATTACTGTAAAATTTAGACGCTCTCACAAAAAAACAGCTTGACACAGTTAACAAATTAACGTAGGACCGCATGCTTAAGTACATATCATTGCTTTTAGTCTATGTTGCTGCAAGGTTTGGGAAAAAAACCACGCTGTATTATTCAGATACATGAAAGGAGAAACTTAGGTCTTTTTCCAAAACGAGTCTCAAGGCTGGTAAGAGTCTCAGAAGGCCACCTGGGAAAGGCAGGGATTACATAAACTGTTCCTGGCCCATGCTTATCTAATCCAGTTGCAAAGACTTTCGGTGATGAAGACAACTTCTCCAGTACTTCCATATGCTTGTCATGAGAAAGTTTTTCCTAATATCAAACTTCAATCTTCCTTCCTGCACCTCAACAAATTTTGCTCCACCCACCGTGGACATGGAGTGCTCACATACGTGAACGCAGTTATCATACCTTTCCCTCAGTCTTCCTGTCTCCGAGATGAAAAAAACCCCACTTCCTTATGTCCTTCCTTGAGAGAAATGTTTAGAGCCCTGATCATCCTCACGAGTGGTGTTGAGTTTTCTCTCCTTA
This sequence comes from Phaethon lepturus, assembly GCF_000687285.1. Lineage (NCBI taxonomy): Eukaryota > Metazoa > Chordata > Aves > Phaethontiformes > Phaethontidae > Phaethon > Phaethon lepturus. The sequence continues at coordinate 7,729 of NW_010520449.1, forward strand.
GGCTGTAAGCCTCTCTAAGCGCAGCACCCAAGAACTAGGCACAATATCCAAATTAAAACCTTACCAGAACCTGACCACCCCGCATAGTGCTGGGGGCTACTTCGCATGCAGCCACCACTCCATTTCTCCCTTGGACTGTGGGCTTTGCCTTTCACACAGCAGCTCGACGTTGTTGATTTGTGTTCAGCTCTTGACCCATCTATAGACTCTGCATACAGGCACAGGCAGCTGTATTCTCTTGCCTGTTTGAATTGCTGTAGCCTTGGTGGAAGTGATAAATAGACTGCTGTAGATTTACAGTCAGTTAGCAGATGACTCAAAATTGCACACACTTCACTTTTATTTCTTCTTAACTTTATCAACAGACTTAAACTCCACAGGGTGTATAAATTCCACAAACTTTTCTTTCTTTCTTGGACTTCAGTAAAAGTGCAGGTCAGGCAGTGGGGGTCCTTTGTGCAGGACAACACTCATCCCTACATGTGCTCGTACTCAAAAAATGAGTTTGCATGCCCTCAAGAGTATACAGTTCGTACATAACTACCTCTTTCTTATTCGGAAATACTCGTCAGTCTTAGATTTCATGAGGAGTTCAGCTACTCAAGACCAAATGTATCTCAGTTATGTAAGCAAGTGGCCAAACAACATGCAGCAGCAGGAGAACCAAGACCAGAAAGAAGAGTTGATCTATCATCTCATACTAAGTACCTTTAGATTAGCATGCTTGAAGCTTAAATTCCCAAACCCAGCAATTAACACAAAGGCACTGGGGTGACAATGTTTCTAGGAAACTATTGACAACGGTTTGGCAGGTAGAAATGGTTTTAAGATGCTCAGAAAACACTCTCAGAATCAAAAACTAAAAAAAAAAAGGAGGGAAGGAAATAATCCAAATAAGGATATCTGAAAAAAGTGATACTATAAAAAACATGAGGCCTGCTTTTTAAAATTATTCTTTGAATAATTAAGATAATATTTCTTGTAATACATAAAAGAAAAAATTCAACTGTTCACAATATTCTACACTCTTTGAAAACAGGAAAAGGAAAAATTAAAAATATTCTTCAGCTGGAAGAGAAAAGCTGCAACACTCTTCACCAAAATGCAAAATAGCTACTTTAAATTTACAGTGGCTGTTCACTTCCAATTTTAAAGTTACAGGTAAAAGATTTCTTACATATTTTTGGATTAAATTTGTCAACTATGGTAAATCTGTAAAAAGTGACATATTAATAGGATTCCTTATAAGAAAAGAAGTAACATGTTAATTGTTAGAAGGCTTTTTTTTTTTCCCAAAATACATAAATCAAAAACCTGCTTAGTGTCATTTTTAAGAAGTAAAAGTTCTTAAGCAGCTCAATTCTACTCGCTTGCCAATTTAATTTCCTATTGGTGAGTACTATAGTAGAAAACACTAGCTATAAAATGCACCTCCGAAAAAGCCAAATAATATTAGAATTTATTCTAACCTAAGCTAGTGTCCCATTTAGTCACGTCCATTAACCTGAACACCTGTGAGGTTTTGGCAAGCAAGTAAGCACAGCTTAGGCTAGCCTTGCAAGCAGAGTTGCTGACATCCACCACCCATGCAGGCTGAGTTACTCATGAGGTCATTCTCATGCCACTAAAATATAACTCTGCTATGACCTGTGGCAATGCAGAAGCTGCTTTAGAAAAAGGTAAACCATCCATACAGTGGAGTTAGGCAGATCGCAGAGGAGGAACAGCATTAGACTTCAGCTGAAGTCATCCCTGTTCATAAGTTGGTGCTTCTAACTAAAGCCTGCAGGGAGTCCATCATGCCCAGAAGAAAGCAGATTGTAGTGCAGCAAAATGAGAGAAGGAGTTGCAGTGAGGTCATGGCTGCAGGGGAGACCCACAGGCTGTCAGTGCAGTAGAGAAAGCAGACTGTGGTGAGTCACAGTAACTTGCCAAATCTGAGTAAGAATAGGTGCATGCTGCAACAGCTCCAGGGCTGAGAACAGTCAGAAACCAAAAGGTACTTGGTCTTGTGGAGGGGATGCAATTTGATTTGTGCCCCTCACTACAAGAAGGACATTGAGCTGTTGGAGCGTGTCCAGAGAAGGGCAACGAACCTGGTGAGGGGTCTGGAGCACAAGTCTGATGAGGAGCAGCTGAGGGAACGGGGGTTGTTTAGTTTGGAGAAGAGGAGGCTGAGGGGAGACCTTATCGCTCTCTACAACTACCTGAAAGGGGGTTGTGGCGACGAGGGGGTTGGCCTCTTCTCCCAAGTAACTAGTGATAGGACGAGAGGAAATGGCCTCAAGTTGCGCCAGCGGAGGTTTAGATTGGATATTAGGAAAAATTTCATTACGGAGAGAGTGGTCAAACATTGGAACAGGCTGCCCAGGGAGGGGGTGGAGGCACCATCACTGGAAGTGTTCAAAAAACTTGTGGACGTGGCACTTCAGGACATGGTTTAGTGGGCATGGTGGTGTTGGGTTGATGGTTGGACTTGATGATCTTAAAGCTCTTTTCCAACCTTAATGATTCTGTGATAGCATTGCGGGAAGAATGGGCAGTTTATTTGCATTTTTGTGAAGCTAAACTTCCCCTGCAGCGATGTCCTTATGAATTACTATAGACCTATCTGTCTGCCCTCTCTTACCATTCGCTTTTTTTCAGAGGAGTAAATGGTAGAGACCATATGAACAGAAGAGAAGGAAAAAGGCAGAACCAAGGATGCACTGCTGACTAACCAAGTGAGCAGTGCATGTTTCCATTTATTATTTTAAATAAACTTATTAAAAAATACATACCCCCAAAAGACTCACATTAATATCAATGATTTACAGGAAGCCTCTAACTACTGCACCAACAGCCTGCAGAAGTCATTACAAAAAAACATTCCAGTATTCCTTGCACAGCTATTACTATTCTTACATCAGGGAAGAAGGGCATTCACTCTTTTATTCAAGGAAATTGACTCTTAATGTTTTTTCTGGGTTTTTTTCCCTGAGAAAACTGTTTTGCTGGAGATACTGAATCTTTTGCTCGATTGGAAATTAACTCAGTATTGCCTCTCCTAAGAGCTTACTATTTAAATCAGTCTAGACAACTGGCCTAATGGAAGGTTGTACTGGCTCTCGGCATCCGGTTCAACACACAGAGCTTCTTTAATTATGGAAAGCGCGTTTAATGGATAAAGTCAAGTTGTGTGAGTAAGTATTCTTGGACCGTTAGGTGAAGAGGATCTCAGGGTAGAAGTATCTCAGCCAAACTTTAATCTTCATCCGTCTTGTTGCCACAGAATTAAATGCAACCACATATATCATCAGAAACCTTTCCCTCTATTAAAACCTAGACATCAGACATTGATTCATTGGGCTATACTGACTCAGTGATCGAAGTGTCAGCAATATGTCTCAGAAAGGGAGCCAAACACATGAGGAATAGTTCAACTTACGGGGTGCTGCTGTTAGAAATCTAAGAATTTATGTAAATCAACGCCAGACCTCACTGTGTGGGGAGACAGGGGAACTTGAACATCACCATGCAAAATGATGTGGTCCTACCACATACTCGAGCTTGTTCAGTTTACTGTAATACCCAATCTGCCAATATTAATTTCTTAATGAAAAACTTACATCTGGGAAACTACATCACCATCAAAGTGACAAAACCCACATCCTGCTTAAATTTCATTCACTTGAATGACATTTCCATGGAAAATCATTGCAAAAAGAACCAGAGCTGCAACAGAAGCAGACAAGGAAAAAGCACTATGTTTATTAAAACTAAAGGCGTGTCTTTCTTCAAAGAAGCCAGAGCAACATCTTCAACTAGGATCTACTCATTTAAAAAAAAAAAAAACAACAAACAACCAAACGCCGCCCCCCACCCCCCAAACCTCACACAACAGAATCACACAAAATCACTGTGGTTTGCTGTTGAAAATAGAAACCACATTTCTATTGAATACCTCTGATAAAGAAAGAGGTCTTTCTGTAGTAGGAGTGAAACAGTTAAATTCTAGATAACCTAAATACTCCCACCTTTCCCTGCAGCTGAAGCTGTCTGCACATAATTTGAGAAAGTTGAATTAAAGGAAAAGAATACTGTATACATAACACGTTAAACTATGAGTATGAAAAGAATGTATGTGAAAATCCTGCATATTTTCTGTTTGCCTTTAATTAGAGATGGATTCCTGATCTTGATTATCCTAAGCAGAAAATCAAGACCAGTCCCTGAAACCAAACAGTCTTCCCTTTGTGGGCCTCCTCTTGATTTATGTAGGGCTTTAAACAACACAAAAAACCCCAGAGCTGGGGTTACTGTTCTTTCACATTTGTTGCTTTTTTTGAGGCTGCAGATGGGCCTGTGTTTTAAGATATTTATTTCTTGTTATGCCTTACAGTATAAGAAAACAGAGAGCTGGGAAAAAGCACTACTGAAAGTGATACACTTCCAAAATCATGTTTTGCTACTCATTTTAATAATCTTTTGATTAGTGGTCCACCCATTTTAAGATGACCCTCATGGCAACCCGTCTTACTAGTCTGGATACTACTGTGCCACTTTTAAGCAAATCAAATGCGTTGCGGAGTATTTTGTGATAACTGGTCTTCGCTCATTCAAAACTGAAAATAGCACCCAGATACCTTGAATGGATCATTTGACCTAATGAGGCTTCAGTCACTTTGCCACAAGAACTAAGACAATGGTATTTGGGGAGAAGCTGCGTTGTCAGCTGTGGCACACCCGCAAATAACATGACAAAGCCAAACTTCTGAAGTCGGTTGCCTGTGTGGTTCACAGCTGGCAGGGGGAGGGATAGGAAGAAGATAAAATGCGAAAGAGAAAATTACCATGCTAGGAATAAATGGCATTAATATGCTGAATTAAGGGGTTTACCATCACACATTTTAGCTGCATGTTCTTCTCGTGTGCACAGGGAAATACTTGAGACCTACAGCTCCCCCATAAAACTTTGACAGGTTGAGTCCTCTTTCTGCCCTGTGGCTACATAAAGACAGGGAGGCTGAAGCCACTCTCTGCCCCTACCACCCTCTTAGGTAAAGCAGCCATTGTCCCTACCCTTAGGACGAGGGCGAGACTGGCCCATCTCAGATAAGCTGCGGTACAAAATTACCCTGTCACCCAGCCCACTGGAGGGCATGCTGCACAGAAGATGCCGACCCACGGGCAGAGGGAACGGGATGTGGCCAAAGCAGGAAACAGATCAAGTCAAGACAGAGCAGGGGCCTGCTTCAGCGCGTAGTGGCGACTACGTTGCCGCAAGGGATGCAACGATCCAGCACGTTGCTAAATTACTTGTAAGTGTTGGGTTACAAGAGCCATTACACAAAATAACCAAGTCTCAATTGTCTTCCAAAATGAGTGAAAATAGCAGTTTGGTATAAGATGAAAAGCCTATACCCTGGTCAAATTCTCATCAGCTGAATAGAGAAAACTAGAAAACCTGTTTTGCATTTATGTTTTCTCCTAAAGCCATAGACTAACACATCACTCTATGGCACTGACAATTTCTGAAGTTATCATGAGATCAGCCATTATATCTCATCTTTGTTTTACAACTTTTAATCTGTTTCACATTTCTCGGCTCTTTTACATGGTACTTTTAACAGGAACCTGACCACCACAACTACAGTACCATACTGTACAACTAGCTTGGAGGTTATATACAGCTCATCAGCGAGAGCATATGAGGAACACAAGTCTTAGCAGACTGACAGAGTCTTTGTCATGGCAGATTCCACTCTGCGCAGCAAGAGCACGTGCACAGACATGCTGTACGCGAGGTCTGTATCAATGCCAGCAGAGCCCAGCATGCGACTGTCCTTGGCTCAGTCGGCCATAGGCCCCATGTTTGCCATTCTGAGGGGACACTATGAGCGGTTTCTTTCTGAAACTGCCCACATATCTTGAGCCCAGCACTCAAATGTAGTTACCACACTCCTAAAACTTTTGTGAGGTTGTTCCCTTAATTTCGTTTCAGAGACCTGCAGGATGATTTACTTAGCCAGTAAAGAAACTTAACCAAATAATTTGCATACAGAGTTTAATCTATCTATTTATTTATTTATTTAAAAGTTACTTGCAGTTGCAATTGCCTTTATGAAAACTGTATTTCTGTAGATCTTTAACACTGAAACAGCAGATTCTCCTTCAACTACCTTTAATGACATAACTAGTACCATTAATCAAGCCTAGGTTAATTCAATAACCTTGCACAGGCAAGTAACTGAAAGCTTATCCTGTTTGTCACTTCCCGTCATGCATACTACTTAGTCATTTTACAATATGGTTGTGTGAAATAGTTTGTATGTGATTAACATTGGTGCATGGGTCCTCAGGGATGTAAGAATAATGTTTTCAATAATGATTGATGAAAAGAAAGGGAAAAGATTTATTTGGAAAATGGTACTGGGCAAGAGGAAAATAACAAAAGTACATTGGAAAAGGGAAAGCACCAGTCATAAACTTCTTTCAAAGTACAGTTACTATAATCATTATGAAATTTAAGTGTGGAAGCTGTAGACTATGTCTGACTCCTTTCATGGTCTTACAAATGCACACCACATAGCAGGAGGCACAGGAGAGTGAAGAAGCACTGCAGAACTGCATCTCAACCTGTATCACCCTGGAAACATTGAAGGTCAGGTTGGACAGGGCTCTGAGCAACCCGATCTAGTTGAAGATGACCTTTAAAGGTCCCTTCCAAACCAAAACCACCTATGGTTCTATCACAGGTCTCAAGGACACAGTGTGATCTCAATAATGGATAGATCTGAGTTGTCTGATTGTACTGTGTTTCTCTTCCATGAAAAGAAAAGCAATCTCTAAGAAATGCCAATGTCATAGAACCTTATTAAGGTAAAGTTTAAGTTACCAAGTGGTATTCTGCACTCTTGAAGCATTGTTGAGGTGAATGGTCTCAAAACTTAAACCATCTTCTTTGAGTGATTCCTGTAATGCACATACTTGCTTATCTGCTTTTGAAATCCCATTGAAATGAACTGCATTCACTGTGTTCTAACAAATGCCTGAAAGAGCTAGATGCTCTAAAATGTATAGCTTCATTCTTAGGGACATGTTGCCATTTAACATCCTGTATTCCCTTACCCAACATTAAACTCCCAAACTAGTTTTACTACTAATAATCTCCACAGTAAAATAACCTCATACAGTACTACTGGCATTGTAAAGCAGATGATCTCAAGAGGCAACACACAGATATATCCTTTGATGCACACAGGAGCTGGACAGAAAGGTCCCCCTGAAGAAAGGGATGGTGGAGACGTAACAACTTTACACCAAACTCAGAACAAGTCCAAGGTGTTCATCTTTGCATCACCCAGTGGAGGCAGACTTTATATTCCTTTTGTTTCCAGATCAAATGGGGAGGATCGGAGAGAATGGAGAAAAGAAATATGAACCCACATCGTTGCTGTGGTACCCTACGTTCATTTTTCAAAACCCAGAATTGGGTTTTTACCTTTCCAGAGGTGACTAGGTATTACTAAGAAACACTATCTCAGTACGGTCAGTGGCGAAGTCCTTTTTAATGATGAGACAAAATGTTTAAAATTTGTCTAGAAGAGAAACACTGTGAAACATTTAATAGGATTTTATTTTTACCTAGATGCTTTACTTTGGAGCAGGAGCACTAGAGATCAAAAGAAGCATTAAGATAAGCTCATCAGAGACTGTTTGGGATCATCTAACTTTTGCTTTGCCTCTAACTACTGAGGAAAAATAGATTCTTTTAGTAAGTTTTTGTCATGCTGTTTGAAATAACTGCATGTCATTAAGGACCCTAACAGCACAGCAGAGTACACCAAAATCAGTACCACACTTCCGTTGAGGGGAGTCTGGTGTGTTTTTACAATGCTGTGGATCTAGACGCTGTAAGAGCCTGCTTACAGGCAGGTGGAGTTAGCACGCTGATGTACATCTTGGCATTTCACCATTGGGCCCTCGCATATATCCAGTGTTCTTGTGCAAAATTCCTTTGCATGAAGTTTGTCTCTTTTTCATTACCAAGTTGACAGGATGTCATGATTTAGCCCCAGCCGGCAACTAAGCACCACGCAGCCGCTCGCTCACCCCACTCCCGCAGTGGGACGGGGAAGAGAATTAGAAGAAATACTCGTGGGTTGAGATAAACACAGTTTAATAGGACAGAAAGACAGAAAGAAACAACGATAACAACAATAATAATACCAACAAAGGAATGTACAAGCACAAATGATGCCCAATACAGCAATTGCTCACCACACGGCGATCAATAGCCCGTCCTCGAGCAGCGATTCCTGCCCCCCGGCTAACTCCAGTTTATGTACTGGGCATGACGTCGTATGGTATGGAATATCTCTTTGCCCAGCGTGGGTCAGCTGTCCCGGCTGTGCCCCCTCCCAGCTCCCCGTGCACCCCCAGCCTGCTCGCTGGCAGCCCAGCACGAGAAGCTGGACTGTCCTTGACTGCTCAGCAACAGCCCAAAACATCAGCATGTTATCAACATTTTCTCATCCCACATCCAAAACAAGGCCTCACACGAGCTTCTGTGAAGAAAACCAGCTCTGTCCTGGCTGAAACCAGGACACAGGATCACCTTTCCCTGTGAACAGGAAAGAGAAGAACAGCTAAAAGACCTATCTGTTGGCAAGGCTCTTGTAGCCTCCTCACTGACTCTAATCAACTGCAAAATATTTGCAACTTGGAGACAGAAAAAAAACCTTCTTTGTTCCCAGGATGATAAGTCTGAGGTAAGTCAACTGCTGTACCACTCTTTTCCAGCTTGAAGAAATTTTCATCCAAGCTCAGTGAGATCAGTAAAGTCTAATGTGTTTCAAAAACAAGTTACTATTTTTCCTCAGGAACAATTCTTTCATTTGAGCCGCTCTTTCTTCTTAGGTGAATTCTAAACACACATGCCATATACCAAGCACACTGCAAATTATCTATCGCATCTTGTTACAGATACATATACTTTCACATATTTCAATAACCATGGCAAAATTTATACACAAAATTTGCATACATGTAGGTTCTTTTAATCATTGAAACAAATAAACCTGCCTTAAGTCTATTGAAATTATGAGAATGGCATTGATGAAAAGCAAAAGAGGAAAGCAACCCCCTTCTTCACTTATTCATACAAAATTCTCTGTATTTTCTTCTTCACACCCTGTTGATCATTTAAGTAAAATTATTTATTGCAGCAAAGCTGTTTTGATGCATCCAGGATATAAAGAACATTTGTGTAGTTGTCTACTGCAGGAAAGCTGAAGTCTGAGAACCAGTAGACAGGAGTCATGAAAATGTTCAGGTTAAACAACACACATTTGGGGCATTCATTAATCTACAAGACTTTTGTTTGGTCAAAACATCATGAACAGGCAAAGGCTTTGGTCACATTTGTTTCATTTCTCTGCAGTCTGTGGCGATCAATTAGGAATGTATGATTAAGTTCATTATTACTAACAGTAAGCTCTGGGAGCAGATCTTTTTGCTGTAAGTGATCTGACTTCCATGGAGTTAGTGCACATTCATAATAGGAGACATCATTTTATGCTTCCAGGGCCTCAAATCTTTTGAAGAGGACTGGCGGCGGGAAGGGCAGGTTGTTAAATTTATGTCCTGGAATCAGTGCAGTTGCTTTCAGCACAGGCTCTTGCTTCCATAGGATTAGCCCAGCATTCATGACTACCTGCAAGTCTTTAGAGGAATAAGCATGAAAGCTGAAACCCCCTAAAATGTAAATGCCCCAGAGTTGACCATGGCAATCCCTAACTTGTGGGTGCCTGGTTTCCAAGGAGGGATCCAAAATCTAACTCAGATATTAAAGGTCCTTTTACAGTACGCTACAAGAGTTAAAGATCTGAAAAAGGAATCCAAATTAGTCAGCCTCTAAGTCAGCAGCTGCCTGAAATCAGACATTGAGTTGAAGTTGCTTAAAACTTCATAATAAAAGGAGTACTCACGAAAGGAACAAATGAAGAGGGGGAGCGATACGAAGAGGTCAAATCAGCTGCTCTCTGCTGCTCAGATAGCTTGGCACTAGAAGCAGATGGCTGCCTCTTCCCAAGAACTGACCACAAGCGTCTCCTGAGGGAGGTGCCTGGCTGGAGCACAACGGCAGAGGTGGCACACTAAACAAAATACCAAGTGGTTCCAGGAGTAGGAAGTCAAACACACAACTCCCCTCACCCAGGTGAATGTACATCTCACCCACAGGCAGCCATGCCTACCTCTTTAACACTGCAGCTCAGGTTAGTTGGTGTTCTTCGGTGTTGACTGAAGACGTCGTCAGAATTGTCACTCTGCAGCATGCCTGACTGCTAAAACAATTAACAGATTACTTGGGAAATGCAGGTTTCAGCCCTCCTCAGGCCAAGAAGAGTCAAATCAGAGTTTTCTGCTTCCTGAGAGGAGAAATGTTGTAGTCACTATCTTGTGCGCCTTCCCGGCTCAGCACAGAGAGAAAGAACCCTGCAACCACTGTTTCATTTGTAGGCTCTCTTGGGTTAGGTCTGTTCTGAGAACACCTACAAAATTAGGGAGGCAGGCAAAAAAGGTATAATTTCTTGATCCTAGATAGTGACCCTAACGTAGGCCTTGGCCTGACACTTAGACTTGTATGGACTGAGGTGCTTATGGTCAGTGCCAAAACCAAAACAGGGGGTGAAGTACAGCGTTTACACTTAGAGGTTAGGGACATGCTGAGCTGGACCTCTGTGGGTTGATTACCATTTCCCAACTTAAGCAAAGTGTAGGGGCATATCTTATTGGAGATGTTGGTGGGATAACACTGTAGAAGAATTTAACCTCAGTTACACCTATAAAAGCAACCAGAACATCAAACTAGAGAATTACAAGTCCACATAATTCATCGGGAACATATACAGTTGAGTAGCTGCTTGAGGTGACCCTCCCATCAAAGAAAAAAGCTTATCTCAAATCCTAAAGAGGTTTCCAAAAGCATTAAAATTTTTTTTTTAGGTGAGGGAAAAATCTTTTTATTTCATACTGTTCAGCAGCTATTTACAATTAAGCATCTGAGTCTATATAAAATAAACTAGTTGATAATTACCAAAGAAGACCAATGACCATTCCTGTGAAGATATTCTCAGCTATGGGAAAAATAATGCTAGATATATTAGTAATTCCATATATTTTAACAGTCACCAAAATGAGGCAATCTAGCAGACCTGGCGAGAGAAAATAGAGGTCAGGATCCTGACTCAAGCAAGCACTGATGACCTGCTGGCAATATACAGAACATGTTGTTTTAATGAATTCCACTGCTGGAACAAAAACTTGGTATAACCAAACAACTGTGTTTGTTTAGCAAAGTTGTGGACTTTTTTGTAATCTATTCAATGGTGCAAGAGAAAAAAAGGTCAAAGCATACTGTGTACAGAAATGTCATTTTCATCGGACAAATGCATTCAAATAATTTTTGTCTGATTAATCTTGTCCTTAATGTGTGAAAGCATTACCTAAGTTTATTTTCTATGGGTTTCTTTACATTTTAATTGGCCCTGGAACTCAGTCTTTTGCAGGATTAAATTTTAAATACGCTGTCATAGTTTCCTTTGCACAAAAATCCTTAAACCTCAGGAAAACTTTTCAATAGCCTTGTTTAACCCACGAGCAATGCAAGAATTATGCAGATACTTAACAAATCAGTGTTTAAAAACTGACATTGTGTTGTGCAGTACAACACAGCCTGAGGTTCTGGACATGTCATAAACCTATCCCAGTGTTACTCAGAAATTACTGTCAATTGAGTCATGCAGATCTAAGTTTGTGATGCACACAATGGCCAGAGCTTGTCTCATGGTGCAATGATAAACACCCGACACACAAGGCATCTGGCATGCTTGTGTTCAATGGCCTGATTATCTAAGATTTCCCACTGTTGCTACCACTGTCCAAAATTCAACATGAAAACTGTGGAAGCAGCTCCATAATTACGGTCATGACCATACTGCACACAGAAAAATACTTAAGTGAACTGTAACTGTTGTAGTGATTGGTAGTAGATAGCCAGAACAAATCTGATCGACACAGAAACCTGTATTCTCTCAGTTGCATGACTGACTTGTCATTAAAAAAGCTGATGTTACAGGTAAAAAGTAAAGAACCTGGGTTGGTTTCATAATCACGTTGAATACTGAGAATGTATTTCCAAAACAGGACATCTCTCATTTTCAATGTTCAAAACAGGTGAATTAAGATAAGGCCATGACGGTCATAATCAGCTGATGGTTTTGGATAGCCAAAAATGTTCACCTTCTTAAAAGAGAACTTGTTTCAGGCATTCGCAGTTCTTGAAATATAGCCACAGCCATACAGATCTGCAGGGGTTAAAGCTTGTTTTCGTAACAAGTATGTCAGAAGGTAATTTCGGTGAGTTCAGCAGTTGGTGATCTGTCTTGCATAAGAGAGCAATCTGAACCAGCACAACACAGATGATACGTACTCCATATAAAGTATGAGAGCAGCACTGTGGACTAGAAAGCATGACGACCTTCCTACTTTGCTTCTGATTTTAATCATTGTGAACCACTGATGTTACAGGGTCAATGAGTCTAAGGAAATTGCTAGAAGCAATTGTACTGCCAGTTTGCTGGAAATAATGAGAACTTCCAATGATTTGTTAACCTACAATGATAGTAACGGCACACATGGACAGCTGTCAGAAGAAATTCAAGATGGCAAGTGTTATCTACTGGCTGGTTCATGATGGGGCTGCCCTTAGGACTCTGCACTGAACAACCTTGGCTCATCTCCCTACTTCAGAATTTTCCCACCTTCCAGTCGTTTTATTTCCTAGTAGCATAACTAAAGGTAAGTTTATCACGTGCAGCCTGCCACTGTTGTTCAATTGCTTCTTAAGAGGTTATCTTATGCTATTTATTGAAGCATTTTATGCTAAAAAAGATTTTTAGGCCTATTAAAAGAGTGAAGAAGTAAAAGGTCTGTACAGCCATATAGGAATTTTGATCTTCAGCGCTGAGCAACTGTCAAGGTAGATGAAAGAGGTAAAAAAAAGGAGGAGAGTGCAAAAAGAAGGCAGAAAGACAGGCAAAGGAAGAAGCAATTGGGAGGGAAGAAAAATTAGAAGTTAGATGAGAAAGCAAAAGATTTAAAAATTACTGGAAGGTCTTAACTGCCTCTCGTGCATAAGTTTCCTCAGATTCTGAAGAAAACATGAATGCTATCTGCAATTACACAGGAAAGGTCCTTGCTACAGGCAGTTTCTGAGAGTCCTGTGCCCTGGGGAGAGCCAGGAGCTGCTAGTCTTTCTCAGAAGCAGGAGGAAGCAGTGTCTGCCCCAAAGAAAGGAGGACATAAAACATTGCAGAAGGGACCAAAAGCAAGGAATGTGTCCTGAGCCCACCTCAAGAAGCCCTTATAGTAAACCATCAATTAGGAAAGGTAATGACAGTGCTTGAGATGGAGCTCTGAGAGGGTCAGAGCTTGTTCATGGGACCAGACACTTAACAATGGCTGATGGCTACAACACTCATCACAAAAGCTGAAGATTTCAGTGAGCGTGAGGAGGCACGCCCTCTTCAGCAGCCGGTTGGAAGTGTACACAATAACTGCCAACATCCCATGCTCCGTGACACTCCTCGTCTCTAAGCAAACAACAACTGGATGAACATGCTAAGAAAAAGGAGGAAGAAGGCTCACAGGCAGGAGACTCCAGTGCCTATGGTCACAAGGGGGACCTGTAGGTTAGTGTCCCAATGGACTCAGCACCAGCTGTGCGTGCAGCAGAGAACTGGGATCTGCTGGGGCAATCTGGTTTCTCCAGAGCATTCTTTCCCTTAGGATAGACTGCAGAGGTACTTATTAACAGAAAGGCCAATCCTATGGCAAAACTGAAGATGAAGCGAAGTATTGCAATTTTCAGGTAGAGAATTAACACAAATGAGTTAACAAAGTCTGTTTTTTAACTGGAGAAGAGAATAAATATCTTTTTCTACCCTTTTATAACTGTGAAGACAACCAGAAAATGCTTCCAAAATTGATACCATACGCGCAGATTAAAACCAGGCTGCAAGCCAAATCCTCCTCTTCTGTTTCACTGGCGGAGCCCAGCAGACTGCCACAGAGCTACGCTCAAGCAGCAGGGGAAAGAATTTGACCCTTTGACTGCTGTATCAAAAACAGCTAACTTCCCACTGTATTTGACAGCCTCAATATTAGAAGTTACAAGTGGCTTTGTGCTGAGAAACATACTGGGTTTCTGCTAGGGTAAGTATGTGCTGATGTCCTCCTGCCCTGCTTTCTCTAAAATTACATTCCCTCTCCCCTGAGGCAGCATAACTGGCATCCCAAGTATTGTCCCTGTCTAGCTGTGGATGTATTGGACTGTCGCTAATGAGGAAAGTTCCTCCATCTCATCTATACATGAAGATGTACAGCACTTATGTAAAAGGTAGGAAAAAAGTAGGATAAATTACTTGTTTTGATCTTTGCCACCTTCCTTTCCCTTCATTCACTAATCGTTCTCCCAACATAGATAATCCATCAAAACAACAGATGACAATTGTTCTGTTGTTCTGTTGGGCTATCATTTAACAACTTCTTTATTCCTCATGGTCCAGTTTCTAGGTACTCAAGTATAAAATGTGCTACCAGTCATTTTTTAAGTCAGGCGGTTAAAATGTTAGGGTTTATCTCATGACCACAACTAGTTAAGATTTATTTTTAAGGAACAGAGGCTGCATATTGTATATATGAACACGAATGTAGATTCCCAAAAGAATATATAGTACTTTGTGGTAAGGCTAAACCTTGAAAGGCAAACCTTAAGTTAGTGACGTCTATTTACACCGTGAAATTCTGGACACTCTCTCTCTCAGTAAGGACTGAAGACCAGAGTACCTTACTCAAATGATAGATATAAAATGTACCCCAAATGAAAAAATAAGTGCTTACAACATGAAAATAGCTATTTTTCTACCAGATGTCATATACTGTGCACTCAAATACCTTACAAATGCTAAATCTGCTAAAGCCAAGCAAGGTTTTGCTGTTGTTTATAAAGAAGCTGACACTGAGTGCAGCCTTCGCATATAACCTTGATTTGTCCCTTAATGCACTAGGATACAGACTTAGTTAAGGCCACCCACCCAAACAGTTTAGGGAACGGCAGGGATGCCACTTACCCAGACCTCACATCAGCTGATGCTGAATTCAGTTTTTGGATGATGGATTCAAGAAAATGGGAAATGGAGGGAGGTGAGCAGGAAAGAGCACCTCAGACCTCTGTTTTCTAATGCTATGTCCCTGCTGCAGACAATGAAACTTTCTTCAGTTCCTTCTTCCTCAGAGCTCCCTGCCCTCCAGCCCCTATCTATTTCTTCACCAGCTCTCATCCTGCCCCCACAAACCAGCCCATGTTTCTACCTGATCACCTTGATCACCTCCACAGGCCTGGCTCCCCATCTGCTGAGCCAGACTTGTTCCCTTCTCCAGCACCAGGAACTTCTTTCCAGTCCCTGTCTCTCCTTACTGGCAGCGTTCAAGGCAGTTACTGCTTGGGTGCTCACTAAGAGCAGAGGAAAAAGTTGCCCAGTTTCCCAGATTCAGTCAGTCCAAAACTGTGGTGCAGAACAACTCCAGCCTCCACCAAGCACAAGCAGACAATTTTCTTCAAGGCTCAAGCCTCTGCTTTTCCAGAGATGACAGATCCCACCTGAAAAAACCCCCAATAAAATCAACCTCACAAAAATTTTAACATGCTACAAGGTTTATTCTTCATAACTTTTTTATTCTTCATAAGTTCTATTGTTAGATATGATTAAAGTTTTGTCTAGTCCCGAAACAATGCAGTACAAAGCACCAAGATAAAAATTTCAGATGTTTTTTTCATTTTTTAGTGGGAACAAAACTATATGTAGCATCTCAAAGATGAAACTCAAGCACCTGCTTAATATGGTACAGAGGATACAAGAGATAGGACAATCTGGTAAAAGAGAGTCATCAATAAATTTTAGAATGAATGGTGATACTCATACTATTCAGGGAAAGA